>NC_062539.1:15521294-15548794 GCF_022655615.1 Tachysurus fulvidraco
TTAGAGTCTTTGGCTCGGTTACATTGTGTGTGAGAACACGAAAGCTGATTCGAAAGGCTCTTCAGTGGAAAATACGAGCCTACACACCTCCCATCGACATGTGTGTGTATATATATATATGTGTGTGTGTGTGTGTGTGTGTGTGTTGTGACAGCAGTATTCCCCGTGCCATCTGACCCTCCCCTTTTTTCCTGACGCTATTCTGCTATATTAGTCACATCGAAATTCAAGCTGAGTGTACGAGAAAAAGCAGCCGCTAAAAATATACGTCATTGTCTTCGGATTTAATCTGTTTTAATGCCACACTCAGATTCTCTTACCACATTCTAAATCCTTGTGTTCTGTCGTGGTCTAAATGAGACGCTTGAACTTTTTTTCGTACCTTTCGGCACCTCGAAGCGTCGCTCCAGCTGAGGTACCTAGCCGTCGTTATGCTATGAGTAATGGATTAGCGAGATTCTTAAAAAAGCAATAACAAGAATTATTTTGTTTCCTGGACACTAAATGTAACATCCATCTGGTGCTCCCTGCAGTCTATCCCAGGGGCAACCAGACAGGGGATACCCTGGACCACCCTGATGGAGGTAACGAACACACCCATTCACCTGGAAAATTAAGAGATGTCTTTGTACTGTTGAACATACTCAAGTACCCCCCAAACCTGAAGGTGCGACACAAAATTCATCACCCAACCTATCACTGATGATATACCTATCCCAGCACACCCCCTTGTGTGGTTTATTGTTACTGTATAGTAAGTAAAAATGAGCTACTCACAGCTCCACGACTAGGACGATCTCGGCTCGGCTCTCAAAAACGTCTCGTAAAGCCATAACGTTGACGTGTTGCAGACTCTGTAGGATCTCCACCTCCTGCTCCACACTCTTCCTCTCCATGCCCAGACGACTGCTCACGCTCCGACGGAGCTTCACGAACTTCCCCGCCCAGCAAGTGCCACACGATCGCTCTCTCAGCTCCCGCACCTGCCCGAAGTGTCCACTGCCAACAAAGATCCTTAAATAAATGTTCAGGAGGAAAACACCAGCCTCATCTAGCTCTTAAACTTAACTATCAGTTTGTGTAATTATCTATAATACTACTAATACCCGTGTTTACTCCAATTGTTATATTAGGCGTGACACAATGTAGGATTCGTTGGTCAACGAATACTGCTATTTATTTATTTATTTATTTATTTATTTATTGCACACACACCTGCCTAGTATCTCCCCAAGCTCATAGAAGTCCTCCACGTTCTGCAGCCTAAACTGAGCCATGGCACACAGGAGACCTTCTATCCACTCTTCTCAAGTCGAAATGTGCTAGTCCTGCATCTTTTACAGCTGCATAACACACACACACACACACACACACACACGGATTTATTAAAAATGCAGGACAAAAACAAAGGATGGAAATGTAGGACAGTATCCTGGGACTGTAACACAGGAAGATAACATGAGACAGTCACGTGGAACAATAACACAGGATGGTAATAAAGGACGGTGTCATATTACGGTTTTTGCGAAGGATGGAGACACAAGACAGTGACACAGGACAGTAACGTAGGTCAGTAATGCAGGACAGTAACACAGTACGGTAACACAGAGAGGTAACAAAGGACGGTAATGCTGTATGCTAATGCAATACGCTAATGTGGGACAGTAACAAAAAATGTGAACACAGTAACCAAGGATGGTAATGAAGGAAGGTAACACGGGACAATAACGTAGGTCAGTAACGTAGGTCAGTAACACAGTACGGTAACGCAGTATGGTAACACAGAACAGTGACAAAGAAAGGTATCATGGGACAATAACATGGGACATTAATACAGGGCTCTCAAAAAAAAAAAAAAAGAAGAAAATTATTGTAAGTGTTTGTCGCCTTTTTTGGACTCCTTTATCATTTGTAATGTTGCTTCCATATAAAACAGTTCAGCTCAAGCCCAGACATTTTTAGGGTCATGATTGAGGACAATGTCCCATCCAGAGACAAACTGTTTCGTGTTGAGGTTTTGTTCAAACCGACCATCGAAAATAGCCTCGCTAATTATATTTTTTTGTTCATTGGTTGCTGCGTTAAATCGCAATTGTCTATTGTGTAGAATCTTTTTTTGGTTGGCTGATAAGTGTCAGGCTCGACTAAGAACTGAGACGCGCTTGATTCCTGCCGGGTTCCATAGATTTTGGGCGCTGCGGCATATTAAATATATGATAAATAGTCAAAAAGTTTTTCTGTGTGTGGCGGGAGAGCGTGAGAAAAGAGCAAAATGCGTGACTGTCACTCTCAATGCGTGACACTTGACAGCCCTGATAATATACAATGCTAATACAGGACAGTAAAGTATAAAAGTATTTAAAAAAACAAAACAAAATGAAAATTAATTTATATTATTCAAACAGTATAATGGTTAGGATAAGATTGGATAAATCTTATCTTATAAAACACTGGTGCAGTAAGTCAAGGAAGGAAGGAAGGAAGGAAGGAAGGAAGGAAGGAAGGAAGGAAGGACGGACACCAACTCTGAGTCAGCGTGACTTTCTTTATTCGGCATGAAACGGAACGCCTCCGGATTGTTTGTTCTTCTAACGTACCACAACCCCCAGATTAGAGCTACAATAAAGTCTTTAAATACAGTAGATCTACCCTGTGGCTAACACCAACTTGGACAGAGTTAAGATCAGGTCTCATTGTTAGCCAAGAAAGGGGAAAAAATCTGAACAGGATACTTAGGAACATTGCATTAGTTTACATGGTGCATGGAACAGTGGTTGGAATAGAAAAGCTGTCATTCACAGATCCCTGGATGGAGAATGTGTCACATAGTCTGCGACTGATCTTAAAAACCCGTTGTTGTGGCGATTTAGCGATTTCCTGCGCGAGGATGTTAAACAAAATCGTTTCTCTTTAAAACCTTCCGCCGTCATCGTGAACGTCGTCACGATCCGCACGACGAGCTGCGTCTCGGGTCATCGATCGTTCGGTATCATGTGAATAAATCCTTTTGATCTGTTTTCAATACTTCCTACAAAGTGATACACGCTCACAAACGCTTTGTCACGAGACGTAGGGAAGTTACGGCACGGTACGTGGCGTTCTCGGGAGGTTGTGTGGTGAGAACGAGTGATGATCGTAATTAGAAAAAAATATTCAAAAAAACAAATTTCTATTCCATTTGCTCACAAATGGAAACACACTGTATCGTATCATTGTGAGAATGCAAACATCACCCACCCAACCCCTGTAGTCATAATCAACCAGAACAGATGTTTGTGCGCGTGCGTGTGTGTGTGTGTGTGTCTCTGTGTGTGTCTCTGTGTGTGTTGATAGCTAAAACAAAAGATTCCGTCGATGCTCGTTTGCCGGCTTCCTCCACAGGTTCGGGAGAGATGAGGCGGTATCTGTAACAATAAATATTTACACAGGCGAAAGAGAAGAGCAGTACCAGACCACGTTTATCAGCAAACACCCTGAAAACACTGTCACTAAATACAGCTCACACAATCGCACACACAATCTGGTCAGCCTCAAAGTCTGTACAGGAGCCATGTGTTCCGAGGAGTCGTCTACAAAGCAGAGCGTAGGACTCGAACGGAGCGGACGAGTATCTTTTTTTTTTCAAATAGCACATAAAAAAAATTCATCCAGCTGAATTACCGAGTACAGTAAAGTATAATTATAAATAAACTGAAATCAGTTACACCTACATCTCACATGCTTCCTTGTGTATCTTAAACACACGTGTATTGTTATTCACGTGTACAGTGTATGTATTCTTACTGTAAAGCAGGGGAGACTCCAAGGTCAGAGCTTTAGTGGTGCTGAGCACCCAATGAGCCCAACTGCCACCACCCACCCTCTTTTCCCACAAAAACAAAAAATGTCTATTGAAAAATAACTTTAGCATTTTAACTCCAGATAAAATCTAGATTTTTTTTTTTTTGGAGACCTTTTCAGAACGCCAGCTTAATTGTGAGAGTTCATACAGACTGGTTTTCCTGACCGTTAACTCCATGTGCCTCCTTGTGCCTCCTGCATCAACAGGCATCAGATTAGTTAGATTAGATTCAACTTTATTATCATTGAACAAAGTAACAGATACTTGGACAACAAAATGTAATTCATCTCCTGTAAATTATTTACAAATGGCCATCTATCAAATTAGCGATTAACTTTAACAGCAGAGACACACGTACGCGCTACACGGGTACGCGGTTTCACGCTCTAGCAGTTAATAAACAATGTTCGTCTTGCGGAAGAACATCGTAACCGGCGCTACTTCTCTCCGTTTACGACTATGGACGAGTCACCTCGCCCATGCTGTAAAGAGTTTCTCCTAGTGATAAAATCCGAAGAAAATCGGTAGAAATGTGAGCGTTTCCCTTTAGGATTAAAGAGAAAATCGTAGTGAAGATAAAAGTTCTTCATAAACCATCTGAACCCTTAAAAGGTCAAAACATGTTAGGAGTCGTGATGAGGACTTTTAAGAGGATTAAGAGTTTCTTTATCAGAGAAGAAAACGGCTGAAAGGTGAAGAAGGAGAAGAAAAGTGTTGTATACAAAATAAATAAATAAGTAAATAAATAAGTAAATAAATAGTCTCAAATATCTTAACATAGAGACAAAGTAAAGGTTTATAATAGACCAGATTTTAAAAGCGCTCCTGATTTTTTTTTATTTTTATCGAACAACCAATCACAGTCTTTAAAAGAACGTGTCAGCTAGTATCAGGTTAAGCCCCGCCTCCTCTCTAAGATAAACGTTGTATTTTCCTTGTTCAGAGATGCTCTGAGGTCCTGAATCGCTCTGAAGATAAGATTCCTAGTTAGAGATTTTTATGCTAAATTAGGAGCTCCCTGAGATCATTGCTTCTGTCTTTTCCATCATCATCACCACTCACTCTTAAAGTATGTACTGTAACTCTGTAAAAGATCAACCTTGAATTCTTTTTAACCTTTACTCTAAATCCGGTGCAAGCTGTACGGTATCACTTCTCTAAGAGAATGACGTCTGGGAAATCGAGCTCGGTAATGCAGGTGAGTTGAAAGGGCAGAGATGCTGCTTTGCATGATGCACAATCTCCCTGTAGATGCTGTGTATTTATAACAGTGGACACAAAAAGCTATTCATGTCACACTGAATCAACACAACAAATGTCAAGGACCCACAGTAATGATGGGCTATTTAGCAACCTTAGCAATGATAGATGGTATTAACATGAAAGTTGAAGCTTTGGAAACTGATCTGTGAACAGAGAAGAAGGTAAGAGAGCTGGATAAACCGAAGGACTAAAGTGCCGCCGCATCGCTTCTCTTCAGAGAGGATAAAATTTAATAAGACGACTTTATTTTTCCAGGGCGAGCTCGATGTTTGTAGAGAATTTTCCGATGGCGAAATAAAAGTGAGCAAAACAAAGAGTTTATCCAAGACAAGATTAAAGACAGAAGCAACATCTGGCAAGCATGACACACAACAATAGAACGGTTTGCCAGAGACAAGCTAGAACTGAACGTACAGTACATCAAGCAGCAGGCCGTTACAGTTGACTCATGTCACAAGGAATAATTCTAGGAATCCAAACAAGCTATTATGATATATATCGTATTAATAACATCATAAAAGTTAGGATCAACAACATCGCAAATCAGCCTAATACCGTCATAAGAGGTAACTTTTTTATATGGATTCTTTAGCTAGTTTAGATTGAGAGCAGTTATTAGTCCTGTAGAATGGTTTAAACCAAAATTACTGGCATCCACTAAAGACGTAAGGCTCTCCAAATCCCAATGTAATACATGGCCACCTCTAATAGACAGACAGACAGACAGACAGACAGACAGATAGCTAGATAGATAGATAGATAGACATTCTTTGACTATATAGACATTCTATTTCTCTATTGTAACAGTTCTTTGAATAGTGGTTAATAGCTTCCTGGAAGAATTCTACTTGGAATCCTCTCTAATTGGAAATCAATCAATCAACCTGTCTATCTATCTATCTATCTATCTATCTATCTATCTATCTATCTATCTATCTATCTATCTATCTGTCTGTCTGTCTGTCTGTCTGTCTGTCTGTCTCTGTATCTATGTATGTCTGTCTGAATCTCTGTCTGTCCGTCTGTCTGTCTGTATCTCTGTATCTATGTCTGTCTGTCTGAATCTCTGTCTGTCTGTCTGTCTGTCTGTCTGTTTGTCTATCTGTCTGTCTTTCTACACATTCCATGGGTTCACCAAAGGTTCAAAGTTAAGTCTAGCACCTCGAACAGTCAGTTACTCTAGGCTGGACTCTTAAAGGTCTAAAGAACCCTTGGGGAACCCTTGATGGATATTTAGAGAGACAGACAAGACAAAAAATAAGTCTCTACCTGTTTGTTGTGTGTGTATATTTTATTTAAAAAATATATATATATTACAGTGAGTTTTAGGTTGATGGTATCCTGAGTCAAATGTCTGCCAAATGCTGTAGATGTAAATGTAAATGCAGTCTATCTGTCTATCCGTCCGCCCATCTGTCCACACCCAAGGCATCTTTAAACAAGTCTTTTTTTTGCTTCTTTAGTCCCTTAAACAGTAAACTCCTTCTGTCTGAACTTATTAAGGTTCTATAATAAATACTAAAACAGAGTGTAGACAGAGACAGACAGACAGACAGACAGACAGACAGACAGACAGACAGACAGATAGATAGATAGATAGATAGATAGATAGATAGATAGATAGATTAAAGAGGATTGCAACAAGAACCCTTCTAGGAATAAACACTAACAATATAAATAATCTATCTATCTATCTATCTATCTATCTATCTATCTATCTATCTATCTATCTATCTATCTATTTCTTTGGATGCTTAAAGGTTCTTCTGCTTCCTGTTTTCATATTGCACAATTATAAATCAACAGAATCCATGTTTTAGGCACTAAAAGGTTTAACGCGCTCTCGTTAATGAAACAAACCGAATTCAATCCGTTAAAGCGAAACCAAACGACAAGCAAAAGGCACGAGGAAACCCGACATGTATAGCACAGATGAGCTTACCTCGATCCTGAAACCCAGAAGAACGTCTAATCGTCCACTTTCCTGTGTGTGTGTGTGAGTGCGTGTGTGTGTGTGTGTGTGTGTGTGTGTGTGTGTGTGTGTGTGTGTGTGTGCACGCGCAGCTGCAGGAATCCCGCGTCCTTGTGTGCTCGCATTGCTGTCAAAACTCCAGCGCGCGCACAACAACCTCATGCGTAATGGCAATCATTTCAAAACAAGTCATTTCACTGCCAGCCGAAAAAAACTTTCCCTCACTGGGGGGATTTCCTCATTAAAACCAGGGCTGCCTGACAGGTTCGACAACTCTCTCTCTGTGTGTGTGTGTGTGTGTGTGTGTGTGTGTGTGTGGTCCCCTTATTGTCTCCTGAGAGCGCACACTCCATACAAGACATAAAAGACATGGGTCCTGTTCCAAACCGCTCACTTCAACACTAGTAGTAGTATTTATATCAGCTTGGTGAGCTACTTAGTACTGTGTTATTTATGTGTAGTAGTGTATTAACAAGGGACTCGTGAATAGTGGCTTCGCTTAGGCATGATATCAGTTTTACTTTAGCTCACTAACTAGGGCTGAAGTTTGGTGTTTGAAACAGAGCCCGTAAACAGGAACCTCAATCAACAGGGGGTTGTGAAACCCTTTACACACACACACACACACACACACACACACACACACACACACACACACAACCACACATACACACACATGCACACATACACACATATACACACACACACGCACACACAAGTACACAAACACACACACACATACACACACATGCACACATATACACACACACACGCACACACAAGTACACAAACACACACACACACACACAAACACACAGATGTACACACACACACATGCAGACACACACACACACATGCACACAAACACACATACACACAGACACACACATGCACACAAACACACATACACACACACAGAAACGCACACACACACACAAGTACACAAACACACAGACACACACATGCACACAAACACACATACACACACATGTACACAAACACACGTACACACACATGCACACATACACACATGTACACAAACACACATACACACACACACACAAGTACACAAACACACACACACAAACACACAGATGTACACACACACACATACAGACACACACACACACAAACACACACACACACACACACACACACACACACACACACACACACACACACACACACACACACACACACACACACACAGACACACACAGACACACACAAACACACAAAAACAATAAAAGAGTATTAAGAGGAAACCCCCAAAACATAAGGGACCACACAAACCACACACACAGTATGTAGGCACTCTGTCCCCTATTACTGTTGTGTCAGTCAGCATTCATCAGGAAAGAATTAGTGTTTGGTCTGTGGTGGACTCGGAAATTGCACTGACCCGTTAGTTCCTCAGAAGCTCTCGGTTGCTTAATTCCAATAGACTACAAACTGTTGTAAAAAGGACATGATTTACATTTACTTATTATTATTATTTCCTGTCCAGTGTCACCCAAATGAGGGTGAGGTTCACTTCTGAGTCTGGTTCCTCTCAATGTTTCTTCCTCATATCATCTTAGGGAGTTTTTCCTCACCACCAGCACCAAATTCACCAAATTCTGGGATAATAAATATATTTCCTAACAAATAAAAAAAGAAATAAAAAAAAAATCAGATTTTGTATTATTATCTTAAGGAGATCTGAAAATGTAAACACGCATGCATACAAAATGTGAACCACCGGTCTTTTCAATTTTCACAAGGATTTTGTTTGAGTACTCGAAAAGCTTCTGAGTTCTTCCATTCTCACGTTCTTACTCCAAACCATTCCGTCATGCTTCACTTCCATTGTTTATATACAAAGCAATCCGGGCCTCTGTTCTAGGTTTACATCCATGTGTATATCTGAAAAAAAAAAAAAGAGACACTATACATCTCCTCAAATGCTTTCTTCAGATTTTGGATATATAACTTATGCACTAGAGGTGAATTTCAATCAGTGGCTCTAACAACACCATGTCGTTTTTTATTTGATTTTTTGAAATCGTGACTTTCCAAGTATGGACGGTTCTTTTCGAGTGTAAAATGAACTCCCAGCCCTCAGCTTAGATCACAATCTGGATAATTACACTGGCATTCAGAGTTTCTGGACAATTACATTAGACCTTTATCCTACTAACGATACCCTTGGGGATTGGGGTGGGTTATTTTTTTCTCCCTCTGTTTGCTCCCTTAAAGAAATTATAATGACACAAAGCTATTACGTGCCTTAAGTCCGTACACTTTCATAGATTTTCTGTTCGGCTCACAGTATCGAAAAGTCTACCTAGAAAGTTCCCGAATCCCGTTTCAAGCCTTGAAAGTTCTGGTTGTTCATAGAATAACAAATTCTCAACTCAAGCCGGTCACTTTATAACCGAGTGGAATTAAATATAAAACATTTTGAAATGACAGAAAATATTAAATGTGGTTATATTTCAATAGGATCCCGAATTAAAAATAATATTAATACAGAAATTTAGAATTAATATGGTTAAATAACATCCTGTTACATAGTAGGTCAAGGGTTCAAGATAATGAATTTTTTACTTATTTATTTTTTTGCTCTTGAAATATTAACCCATGGTCACAAGATTCCGATGATCGTATCTGCGTACCTAAATAGAAAAAAAATATATATAAAATATTTAACAGCGTTTAAAACAAATGTCGGCTTTAGAAGGAGTAAAAAAGTTACACGAGGTTAGAGTTAATAAGTAATGAAATCTACAACTTGAACACATGAACTTCATCGCTTTATCCTTTGAGACTGGAAATAGAAGTGGAAATAGTTTACTTTAAGAGACGTAAAGAAGTAAGAACCGACGATAATCACAGACGATAGACAATAATAACGGATAGAACTTCATCAGTTGTGTATAATGTCATCGTCAAGGTCATTGTGTGTGTGTGTTTTTTGTTCCTTTATACAGGGTGGCGTCTGATCCTTTCAGGAAAATCTGGAAAAATGGTGTACGTTGTACCCTAAGGGCTACAAAGAGCAATGACAGCTGTGTGGAATCTGTTCAGTCTTGCCCAATCACTTTATTAAGATCAGCTGTAGAACGCAGTTGCTGCATGGTTGCAGATGTTCATGCGACTCTTGCAGATCCGTTGCTTCTTCGAGCTTTTGAGAGGACTTTGGAGCGGTTATAGGATTTATCAAAGATTTATTTATTGCTAATATTGGTTTATTTTGTAATTTTCAGTAAGCCCTGAACACACACACACACACACACACACACACACACACACACACACACACACACACACACACACACACACACACACACACACACGTATTTTAGTATCACCAAATCTTCTACCACCAGGCAGTAATCTGAGCTCAGGACCTTAACAAGGGACCCCTGAGCTGAGCCTCAATGTGCCTCTCATTCACACACAGAAAAATACTTACACTCTGCAGATCTGTTGTAGTTAATATTCACTGTTGTGTTACACTCAGTCCTGTCTCATTCACTAGGACATTTCGGTTGTGCCATTTATCGAGTTGCCACTTCTTGTTTTGGAAGGCCGCACTGCATCATCACTTGCAAAACTGTACAATACTTTACATGTTACACTGTATGTTGCTTATGTACTGTACTGTATAATTGTGATGTGATCGGATTTAAATAAATGAGAGCAGAACAAACGATCTATATGAGATATCTCTCTCCTTTTTTTTATTAAATAATAAAATCGCAAATCAAATCAAACCCCTTGCATTCACATGACCTGCGCTACCTACAGGTCAGAGTTAAAATAAAAAAAACATTAAAAAGACCGAAAACACAGACTTCACATCATTTTTGATAGATTTGACTCATTTGTTTCACTGGATTTTTTACTTTTGCACTGCATTTTTCTTTTTTTCTTTTTTTTGGACTGAGAATTAAAGATATTCTGAGTGATATTAGCATATATGAGAGACAAACAGGTAACGAAAAGTCAGTTTGGAAAAGTCAGTCAATTTTAAAGTGAAAGAATAAAAACCACTAGGAACAGAATAAATAAAATAAAACAATGTAAATGTTCAGAAGGAAAGGAAGATATATAGAAAATATATAAAAATATATAGTACATGAATACATACGGAAGTCTTAAGAGTCCATGCGTTATAATTTTTTTTTCTTTCTTGTTTTCTTGTGATTAAGACTTAATTTTATCGTTATCTCGAGATAAGTACATGATCTAGAGGCAGCAAAAACACAGTAAAGCAGCATCATGGATGATCGCTTTTTCTTTGATCAGAGACTCACTCAAACTGAAAAAGCTTTTAATTAATGTCAAATTATTTATGGTCATATAGTCGATGTCGAGATCGCGAGAAAATTAAGTCGTAATATCGAGGAAACAAATCGTTATGTCGAGATCGCGAGAAAATTAAGTCGTGATCAGGACATTCACAATAATCTCTGTCTTTTTCTTTTGACTTAATTTTCTCGTTATCTCGAGATAAGTACATGATCTAGAGGCAGCAAAAACACAGTAAAGCAGCATCATGGATGATCGCTTTTTCTTTGATCAGAGACTCACTCTGACTCAAAATTAAGTCGTAATATCGAGGAAACAAGTCGTTATGTCGAGATAACAAGAAAATTAAGTCGTGATATCGAGAAAACAACTCGTTATGTCAAGATGGCGAGAAAATTAAGTCGTGATATCGAGAAAACAATTTGTTTTGTTGAGATAACAAGAAAATTAAGTCGTGATCAGGACATTCACAATAATCTCTGTCTTTTTCTTAAAGAGGAAGAAATTGTGAAGAAAAGTGCTGAAGAAATGTTTTCATGTCTTGTGCAATGCTGCCTCCTTCAGAACAAAATGGAACCTGTTCAAAGTATATTTAGACGATTAGCAGTGTAGAATAAATTCAACTTCCAAAGACGTTTAAAGCTTGTTTTTGGCTCTTGTTTGCTAATTTAGTTTGAAAGACCAAATATGGACTCTGGTATATTGGAAATGGGGAAATAAACGAATCTTTGGTGTTTCCATAGAGGGCGCTGTAAATCATCTTAAAAGCTACTACAGTGTTGTCAATTACAATTTTCAAAAAAAAAAAAACACTAACTCTAACTCTCTAGGTAGAGATTTAAATATTATGCAACTTACAATAAAATGTATGCATGCGACATTCAATTATTCGTATATATTATCCTACCAATTTTGCCCAATACACTAAAGTTTATGTGGTATTTTTCCTTAAGGATGCTGATTTAACATTTTGGAAGCAATATTTAGTATTAGTGTTTTGTAACGGTCCAATTTTAAGCTATAACCTTCATTTCTCTGCGATAAAAAAGTCTTCACAAAAGATTTTGTGGTGTCTTAGTAACATGACAAGATGTTATGACCAAAATGAAGGACAAAGCTTTTGTCCTTGCTTTGTAAGTACAAACACAATCGGATTTGAATAAAACGGATGAATACTATGACATATAGTCATGGTTTTATAAATATTAAATTGTACATGTTGGTGTGGTATCTTAAGAGGACATTGGAACATGCTGGTATATGGAAATAATCATGTTTCATGTAATAAGGGAAACTCAGCTTGGTGTCTTGCACACCACACCTATAACATCACATCCTGTCATAATGCTGTCCTTACTGAGCACAACACACCCACGCACATCTAATGTAAATACACACCAAATACACACTCTTCCAATATACATCCATCAAACTGTTTACATGTTGTTTTGCACACCGTTTTTGCTCTTTGCACATACTGACTTACATTTCAGTTGACTGCTGTTTTAAACAATACTTTACATTACCTCATGCAACTGCTGCTATAATACTAATGTATTCATTCCAGTATTTCGGCACACGCAACATTGACTGGACATACAGAGTTTACACTTGTCTGTGCTGTTTTTGTGTATTGTCTTTTGTGTATTGTCTTTTGTGTAATGTCTTGTATTTTTTGTTTGCACTGTCTTTTGTCTTGTACTGTCTTTCTGTCTTTTGTCCTGTACTGTCTTTCTGTCTTTCTGTCTTGTCCTGCACAGTCTACACCAGGTTGCACAGATGCACTTTATGTGGCTAGGACTACTTACTAAGCCCTTAGCTCTGTCTATGTTTTATGTAGCACCCTGGTCCTGGATAAATGTCTTTCTGTCTTTCTGTCTTTTGTCCTGCACTGTCTTTCTGTTTTTTTTTTGTCCTGCACTGCCTTCTGCCTTCTGTCTTTTTGTCTTTTGTCTGCATCGTCTTTCTCTCTTTTATATATATATATATATATATATATATATATATATATATATATATATATATATATATATATATATATATATATATATATATAATTTTACCATCAAAACATCTTGTTGGAGCATATTTCTTTTCTCTCATCCCATATGGCAGAGCAAAAAAAAAAAAAAAACCTAATAAAAGCTAATTATTTTTGTTTTTCTCCCCAGAAAATGTTTGTGTCAATTAAGGATTCTGGGACCATCTGTACCTCATTTTATTTTAAAGAAGCTTATTTTATTTTATACCTACAGCATTTATTTTTTTGTTACTATCATTATTATTCATTTATTTAATTGTATTCTCTTACCTTATAAATATATATATATATATGTGTGTGTGTGTGTATTTAACGATTTCGTGTAAAATAAACTGTACATTACCGCCATCTGGTGGTTCATATATGCAATAGATCTGAACACGGTTGCAATAAAGGGACCTGAACATGGAGATTATAGCAAAGAAATTCTGGATTAGAATTCAGCCACCAACGACTCAAGCATCACTGTAGAAAGCAACCTGAAAGCACAGCATTTTTCAAACCTTTCACACAACTTATTCTACATCATAATTTGCACTGCTGGTCTAATCTGTATCGCTATGTAGCTATTCGATACTGATTGTCTTTGTTGTTTTTTTGTTCGGTGACCTTGAGTGTTCAGAAAGGCTAATTTAAAAATTTAAAATTAAAAATTTAAAATTATTATTATTATTATTATTATTATTATTATTATTATTATTATTATTATTATTATTATTATTATTATTATTATTATTATTACCTGCAGTGTGCTTATTGCCCAATAGATGGCGATAAGGAGTTCATATGGATGTCAGTCTGCAAAAGTCAAGTGTGAAATGAGACATGAGGTGTGACTTTAGATGTCTGGAACAAAAACTCAGATTATTATTATTATTTTTTTTTTTACAGATTGGAAAGACCAGCCCGTAGTTCGGATAAGCGAAAATGAATGAATGAATGAATGAATGAATGAATGAATGGAAAGACTAGACCTTCTGTAGATTTTTCTGATTAAACCGAATGTTCTGAATTATTCACTATTAGCCCTCCTTTTTTTTAAAGTTACAACACACATGCAGGATATATGATTTATGATTTGGCCTAAATCGAGCTCATGAAGTCTTTTGTTATTAGCCGACGAGTTAAATGAAGTACAATAATAATCCCTGCTGTAAATGTTAACCTTAGATCTACTAGCAGCTCACTAATCTTGTGGCAGTTCACAGATATCTGGATCCACCATGAACGTTATTCAGTTCTGACCTTTCATTACAAACACCACCTTCAGAAACGAACACCGTGAATAGACATATACAGATTTTTAGATGTTTCTCTTCTATATTTCTATAAAGCTTCTACATTCCTGCTTCGGCGAGGAAATCGTTCGGCCACAGTGCATCATTAGAGCGATCCACTCGCTCTGGTTTTAAAGCCCAAACACATGGTTAAACAGCACAAACACAGGTTTGGTGGTTAGCCACAGAACTGGCTTAATGAGGGAGAGAAAAATCAGCAGGAGTGACAAAACCCTCCAGGGTACCGCAAAACAGTGAGAAAAAAACTGAACATAAATAAAGCAGCATAGAACATGAACTGGCACTAATATGGTGGCCAAAGTGGTGGAGACACATTACACTTGTGTTTACTAGTGAAGTGCTTTTCCTAAAGCTACAGTCATTCTAGTGTTGAAGGATTATTCTGACTTGTCACTTTTATAGTATCAGCTAATTTAGTGCTAAAATAGTGCTAAGGCACTTGTAAGGTGGATGCTCTACATAATAATAATAATAATAATAATAATAATAATAATAATAATAATAATAATAATAATAATAATAATAATAATAATAATAATAATAATAATAATAAGGGGGGACACGGTGGCTTAGTGGTTAGCATGTTCGCCTCACACCTCCAGGGTTGGGGGTTTGATTCCCGCCTCCGCCTTGTGTGTGTGGAGTTTGCATGTCCTCCTCGTGCCTTGGGGGTTTCCTCCGGGTACTCCGGTTTCCTCCCCCGGTCCAAAGACAGGCATGGTAGGTTGGTTGGCATCTCTGGAAAATTGTCCGTAGTGTGTGAGTGTGTGTGTGCCCTGCGATGGGTTGGCACTCCGTCCAGGGTGTATCCTGCCTCGATGCCCGATGACGCCAGATAGATAGGCACAGGCTCCCCGTGACCAGAGAAGTTCGGATAAGCGGTAGAAAATTAATGAATGAATGAATAATAATAATAATAATAATAATAATAATAAGAAGAAGAAGAAGAAGAAGAAGAAGAAGTCAGAAGGTTAATTTTTTTCTTATACTTGGAAATATATTGATTATTTTATGAGGCTGGTATAAAAGTCACACATGTCCATGACATGACCTGTATATGATATTCTGTATATAATGTTTGGCTAAGAAGATGGCAGATTTCATGAATGATTTCTTGGATGGATGCACGGATGGATGAATGGATGGATGGATGGATGTATAAATGGACGGATGTTTAGATAATGATCAATGGGATAACTGGATAGATAGTGGGCTGACTGGTTGGATGCTTGGATTTAAGATGTCTGGAGAGGTGTGAGGATGAATAGATGCTTACTTGCATGTGATTAATAAATAAATGGATATATGAATGAATGGTTGTATTGATAGTTGGATGGATGGTTCATGGATGAAATGAATGGATGGATAAAGGGATGTTCACGATTAATGAATAAGTAAATAGATGGTTGAATGAAATGTTAGATAGACAGATACATGGATGTACCAATAATGCATTAAAAGCTTGACTGGATGGATGTTTGTATAGATGGATAAATGGATGGATGGATACGTAGGTGCTTGTTTGACCAAATAAATTTACTAAATAAACATCAAGCTGAATTGTTGTACTTATGAGTAGATGGATAGATGGACATACACGTGGATGAATAGTTGATAAGATGAATGAATGGAGAGATAAACTGCTTGTATAGATAGGTGAAAGTCTGAACATTGTGTGAATTGATTCGTTTCCAGATTTGTTGTCTAATGAATCGCTGCCTTCCATCTGTAGGCTTTCTCCAGCTGCTGCTTTTGCTTCTGGAATACGAGAAAATATAAATTTATCCCGAAAGAGAAAGACACTCATTTTTTTTTTTTAATTTTCAGTTTTCTTGCCAATTGGCATGAGGTCACTCTAATCACAGTCCCTCTTATTTTTTTTTTAATGTCAAGCCATCTATCTCCCAAAGCTTGACACGAGTCACATGACGAGAGACAGAGAGTCAGGGACATCAAAAGTCGTGACTCCAAATGGTCTTTTTATGTTTTTGCTTTTCTCTGTAAGTGAGTTCTATTTTTTCTGCTTCTAAAAGGTTGAACTTGAGGAATTCCAGCCGCTTGGAATACATTTCTGAGTCCTTCTTCATCATTCACCACATGTGCACTGGGTGGGAGTGTTGTGGACATAAATGGTCTTGTTAGCTACCGTGTTAACAAGTAGTCATTAGCGATTCATCTTAATCATATCTTCACTCTTCTCTTTCCTTCCCTCCCCCTTTCCTTGTACAACCCAACTCTCGCTTCTTCCTTGCACACTGATCTGACATTTTCCCCTCCTTCTACAACTTCTGTTTGCTCCTCTTTTGTGGCATTCGTATGTTTCCTTCTTGCCTTTTTCCTCTTTCTTTCCGTCTACCCCGAGCCCTACAGTACGTCCTCACCTCGTTCTCAGTCCCTTCCTGGTGTAAACTGATGAAGTGGTGTGTTGTGGTATGTTGAGAATTCCTTTCCCTGACCAAACCAGAAGCCTCTTGGCTGAAGTCCTCTCTACTTCCCGACCTCTTCCCAAATAAGGCTTCCCTTCTTCCAGCAGAGGAGGTGAAAAAAAGAGGCAAAGTGCAATGTGGATAGAGGGAGGGAGAGCCTGCTGAAGAGGAAGGCTTAGAGGAAAAAGGCCATGTCCTTTTAAGGCCACGGTTTCCTTTTCTCCCTCGCTCTCCCCATCCTCTGTGTGGCTAGTTCTCTAATGGTGAAGTCATTGCAGCTCTCTTAGTTTTAAGACTGCTCTTTTCAGAGGGAGGACTCTCCAGCCGCTACATAAAACACCTACGCCCAGAGATCCGCACGCGCATACAGTACCTCCTAACACACACTCCTTCTGAACCTTGTGGAGGACCTTCATCCTAAAACCTATACACAGTGAGTACGTCTTTCATATCTTTTTTCTTTTCCTCATCTTTCCTATGCAGCATAGAAATACTCGAGTAGGAGTTTTTGACTTCACATGACAGGGTTAATACTGTTCATAGAAAGCCAAGTCTGTCACAGTGACGACGACGTGTTGGACGTTTATACATAACCTTGTGCTGGTCCTCATGAGTCCTTACTGAGCCTGACGATCTCTAATTTGTTTTGACGTGACGCTCGTGTTGATTGAAACGTGATTAAAAAAACGAAAGCTAACGGAGACTAATATAGAAAAAAAAAACATCCCCCTCCCAAAAAAACAAAAAAAACCCCCCCAAAAAAAACAATGGTACATGGTTGGAATTCCACTCCAATGAGTCTGGAAGTTTAACCACAAAAATTCCTGGATCGTATTTATACAGAGTGTGAATTAGTGGGCTTGAAAAACGTATCTGCTCGACTCAGAAGACATTTTCCACATTTCTGCTTGTGTGAAAATGTACAGATTTAACCAGTACAACACTGCCGACCACGGCAGATCTCTGACTCTGCTACTGTGTAACATGGATGTTATAAAACCTCTTCCAGGCTTTCACCACAAATCCAGATGATTGCCATAAAAGGTCCTAACCAGCAGTTAATCTACCACTAAGGCCCATTCCAATTTATTGCCTGTCAGCGATTATTCTTGGTTCACACACATCAACACACACTCACAGACTTTTAGTCATTACCACTAGACATGTCCAAAAAATAAAAAATAAAAACACACTTGTTAAAGTAAACCTTGAACATTTTACGATCGGACCTCCAAAAACGTACCTGGGCCATTTGCAGTAACCCCGAGCATCGTCGGAATATTGAGGAATTCATCAGGAAATCTACATTCAATGCCGTTTATTACATCGATTCGATATGTCCGAGGTACAACGGTCGAAGCACTGTTAGGTTTCCAAAAGTATTAAATGATTCTTTAGACCTTTTAAAGAAACAAAAGATGGTTCTTCTGTAGTATTGGTGCAAAGAACCTTTTTTTTTCTGGCAGCAATCCCTGGAACGGTCAAGCCGTAGCTAAGTGGTAGAACTGAGCAGAAGGAATGGAAGATAAAGATATCAGCCTAACGTTCCAGCTCCCATTCAGAGCTGATGTCATTACAGCATCACATGCGTTCATTCATTCCACTGATCAGAGCTCCAGAACGTTCTTCACAGCCACTGTGGCAACAGTGGAAAAAGAATGTGATGGAATTTGGAGTTAGATGGAGTTACAAACCAGGCATCGAGGAAATTGAAGACGTTCGTATCATCAGATTTTCCAATCTCATGTCAAGTACGGATCGAGGGCAAAGACTCTGACAGTGTTTCTATCAGATCTAACAGATTTATATACTATAATTAAACATTTTGTGCTCATACATTATCATCTCCATAGTAACGGATCGTAGGGATTTGATCCGACGAAGCTTTTTGTTAACATTCGTAGAAGGAGACTCCAATGTCAATATTTGTAATATTGTTATTTGTTATAAAGTCATATATAAAGCTCATCTCTGGTGTCTCTGTAACGAGCCACATGTGTTATTAATGTTAAGAGAAAATGAAGGAAGTCTTTATAAAGCTATTATAGATGAAGTGAAAACAGGAACATTTCACATCACTAAACGTTACCATAAATGGATAGGAAGATCTTGACATTCTTTAATGAGTAAACAATTGGCTACGGTAAAAGATGGAATAAAAAACTGCACATGCGGTTATTGGAAAATAATCAACACACTTCATTGTATAGCATTACATATCGACCTCAGAGGAGGAAAAGTTTTGGCTTGGGTTATATTTACAGTACATAAGAGACAGTTTGATATCCCTTTACAGGATGGGAGGGGCTCCATAAGGTTGACTTCCTGTGTGATTTCTGGCCAGTCCTGGGTCAATCCACAAAGTCCTGCATTGTCTTGTCTATGGACATCCAATGTTATAAATGGTTCATCAAAGTGTTAAACAGGGTGTGAACAAATTCTAACAGCTTGACTTGCATATTCTTGCCCACCTCTAACCTCCAGGCCCAGAGCGTGGTGGTGTCCAGACATCAAGATGGCAGCACAGGTGACAGTGCAGCTGACTCTATAGAGCTGCTAATGTGTGTGGGCTTGGCATATAGGAAATTACAAATGTGCTTGTGCAGTCTTTTGGAGCTTCATTTGGCACAGTCCTTACTCTCACAAACAATTTCAAATTGGAAGTAAAAAAAAAAAAATCAACTGTGTTCAGATGAAGATTCTTAAGGGCTGCTACAAACTGGCTTGATTTTATTTTCTGGCAGGAACACGTGCATGATTTGGGAAAACGTTTGTATGAAGATTTCACAATTGCGCTCATTTCTTTACGTGCCAGCTTTTTGTCCACAATATCGGTTGTTGGCTGTTTTTCACTGGTTTGGATTGGCTTTGGCTTAAAGTAACATATTTTTAGCTGAATCAGAGAGCAGACCGGGACGCTGCTCGTCTAAAATAAAAGTGCAAATACTTGATAGTACTGGAGTAGAGCAGTAATTTTAACCGATTGTACATGATGTAGTGTTAGGTAAGTAAAATCCATAAGAAATATTATACAGGAAATATTTGCTTACTGATGTTTCAAGCTTTACTCTGGGTTTAGTAGATCACCTTAAAACCTAAACTCCCTAAACTTTCAACATGCACAATTCAGAACCTACTCTAGAACGTAGTACACACAACATTATGATCTTAATTTCTATTTTCCTGCATTTTCTGGAGCAGGGAGCCCCAGGCATGGCCAACAAAGGTCCATCCTACGGACTGAGTCGCCAGGTGCAAGACAAGATCGATAAGAAGTATGACCCCGATCTTGAGCAGCGTCTGGTGGAGTGGATTATGGCCCAGTGCGGTTCTGGTGTGGGGAAGCCTGCAGAAGGAAAGCATGGCTTCCAGGATTGGCTGAAAGATGGATGCGTGAGTGGTCATGTCTCTCCTGCTGATGCTATGTATAACGGCTCCAAAGACATTAATCGGAAGATCTCAGAGTTCTCAGTAACGATAATAGAAACTATGGAGGCTATGACTGCAGGTTTTTTCCAGGAAACCACCTCTGCAGCTATCCAGTATGATACTTGACACATTAAAACAATGTAATCGTTTATGAATACATCGATAATGATCAGTACTAATTACACATAGATCCTGATTGGTACAATGGTTTTTGCCCCTGCTCTCTGGTTCAAAAGGAACAAGTCTTCCAAATCAGAGAGACATCAACTAATTACAGATGTATAACTACTATCTGATAGATTTTTTAAATTAGAATAAAGCGATGCTAAGAAAATGTTAACAAAACATACATCTTTACACTCCCGGATAGCTATGGTACCAAAATTTTCCATTCCTACTGTACATGGGAAGACCCAACGATACTAACGAATGTAAAAAAAAATCCATCATGGCTTCTCTTTACAAGGGTACAACACCTGAACTATCATTTAGTCTTCTCTGTGTTTCTCAGGTCCTGAGCGAGCTCATCAACAGTCTCCATGATGTAGACAAGCCTGTAAAAAAGATCCAAAGTTCACCAATGGCCTTCAAACAGATGGAGCAGGTGTCTCAGTTCCTTAATGCCGCAGAGGCATATGGCGTCACCAAAACCGACATGTTTCAGACTGTCGATCTCTGGGAGGGTGAGTAAAAGTATGTAGTTCATCACGTCATAAAATGGCCCGTTTAACACAGCAATATTACAGTAAGTCCCAGGAAATGCGCCAGAAGCTATAGCGTTTATTTACAGTCTGTTTGCTTGTGTTCTCTAGTTGCTTGTGTTAAAATAATACCTCTATTTTTTTTTGCCCAAAGGAAAAGACTTGGCTGCAGTGCAACGAACACTGATGGCTCTTGGCAGCATTGCAGTCACAAAGGATGATGGGACTTTCCGTGGTAATCCTGACTGGTTCTTCAAGTGAGTATTGACTAAAGCTGCAGTACATCCAAGAGTTAGTTCTGTGTTCTTCATTATGGTTTGATGTTGCTCTAACCGCGATAGCGAAACACTATTTGTTTTAAGCCTTTAAGGGTTTCTTGAGATGGACAAAGCAAAGAACAAAGATTTAACTGGCCTTTCACCAAACGTTGTAGAAGAAATGCCACTATGAAGCTTCACTGGTTATCAAAAGTGAACGAAAATGTATTCAAAGTTTGCAGTTTATTATGTACAATACGATATCTGTTAATTTAATTAAGATTTCATTACAACCCGATTTTCCTCAAAGCTGCTATAACGTACTATAAATATCTTGTGTTCCTGTCAATAATGCTGTGAACTATAATAATGAAGAAAAGTGCAAAATAGACAATATAAAAATTTATATTATTCTTTCATTCCTAACAGACAAAACTAGCTTTCTAAAGAAGTTTAGCTTGGAACCTTAACTAAGCGGAACACCTTGTTATAAGGCTTCATATTGAAAATTCAAGATGTTCCCCAAAAGTACAACCCAGAAAACCCTACACAATCAATGTTGCATTGATGATAGCACACACGTTCCTTCATCGGTGTACTGTATATATACCTCTGTGATTACTATGGTGTATGCTTGGAGATGACATGTCCATCATTGCTGTTTTTTGCCCATTACAGGAAAGCTCAGGAGAACCGGAGGGACTTTTCTGATGACCAGCTAAAATCGGGGAAGAGTGTTATCGGCCTGCAGATGGGCTCCAACAAAGGGGCATCCCAAGCTGGCATGACAGGCTATGGTAGACCCAGGCAGATCCTAAACCCTTAAATCCACTAATTTCCAACCCCCATCCATTCAATTCCCCTTCCCACTCTAAACATGTCGCCAAAGTCTTAAATCTACCACACCGACCGTATACAGACAGCATAAGGAGATAAACATATACACACTCATGCACTCCTACAGTAACCAATCAACATATTGTAAATCTTGGACAAAGAGTAATGAGTTGCTGAAAATGTTGAACGAATTCCCAAATACAGCAGATGAACGATGTAAATTTGTTAACGTTTGGCTCTCGTGCCGATGTTTTAAAATGTTACAGTAGTATCAATGTAATAAAAGAGGTAGCTGACTAACAAAAGATTTTAATCATTTGGATGTCTGTGATAACACTTTTATTTTAGCAAACCTGTACTTCTATGGTCAAAGTTCTATGCAAATAAAGGTATGCTAAAACAAGCGATTGGAATAAGATTGAAATTTCTAAAATGTGAGGCTGTTTTTTTTTTCCTCCTGTCCAAAGTCCAGCACAGGTCCAGCCTTGTATTTTTGTATTTTGTCTAATTAAAAGATGACTAAAAAAAAAAAAAAAAAAGATTTTATATCCGTTTCTTGAAACATCTATTGAAAAAAAAAAAATAATAAAACAATGTACAAGACACTACATTCAGGGCAGATTTATTAAATACATCCTTGGAATGCTGAACATGCAACCAACAATGACCCTCGTACTAGACCTTCAATTCACTTCAATATTTTGATATTTAAGAGAATCACTTTATTTGGGTTAATACTTAAGAATCTTTTGGCATTCATTATTTCAGAACACTTTAAGGTTGGACAAAACTCATCAACAATAGTAATCGAAAACAGATAGCAAACGAACTTAGAGGGATACAGGGCAGCAGATTGCTGTCTGCCCTCTTCCGCATACATGAGCTTACCTACTTAACGATTGGCTATTGTCGCTGTGATTGACAGAGGAGTGAGAGTAACCCTTCCTTTCTGACAAAAAAGCGTGTCATAATTTTCTACCACACCCTTTTTCGACTTTGCCACTGATCACACTGGAATATATCTGACCGGCGACTTTGCAATAGCTTTGCTGAAAAACATAGTGTCCAACATCTGTATTTAATATTATATAATATTCACGTGCTGTGAGACATCATCTGAAAAATGTCCCTAATTCTGTATTCCAGTTAGTGATCTGCTTATTAATTGATTAATCCTAGTGGATTGAACTGTTAGGAAGGATTTAAAAAATGTATTCTGCAGAATAATTATGTCGCTTTGTAGAAGAAAATAAAATAGAAGAATGTATCAAGAGTAACTCCTCCTAGCGCTTTCGAGCCACATGCACCAAATTCGGATATGTTGCAG
The DNA here is from genome assembly GCF_022655615.1 of Tachysurus fulvidraco. Lineage (NCBI taxonomy): Eukaryota > Metazoa > Chordata > Actinopteri > Siluriformes > Bagridae > Tachysurus > Tachysurus fulvidraco. The sequence goes on from NC_062539.1 coordinate 15,544,983, forward strand.
ACCCTGGTCTGAGGTTTGTTGCTATTACTTTTCTAAGAAATCTGAGTACCGGTACTTCCGGTACGGGGTCTCAAATTGGCCTTTTTTCCCCACAGACTCCCAATATAGAGGTTTATAAATCGGCAAGCTTTCGAACTATCTACACCAAACTCGGCTAGTTTGAGCAAAGGGCCAATACTCTGAACAAAGTTTAAATCGGTGTACCGACTGGATTTCGGTTGTACCACAGCCCCGCTCCAAAATATGCAAAATCAAAAAACCTTTTACAACATGGACATGTGACATATCAAAACACTCAGAACAATAAGGGAAAATTCCTCATGTGTTTTCTGATGACAACACGTGACGTCACGTGAAAATGATACATTTGCACAACATGGGTATGTGACATATCAAAACACTCAGCCCAAGGAGGGGAATTGCATCACAGGTTTTCGGATGACGTCACATGCTCGTCTCCACTTGCCTCCAAATGTTTTGCCACCCTAGCGCTCCACTAGATTTCACAAGTTTTATGTCTACTTGTCTCCAAAAGTAACACTGACCCTTATGTCCACTTGACTCCCAAAAGCACCGGCCTTTGCGAATATTTCGTTTATCGCGACGAACTTTACAAATCTATTTATTAATATACATTTTGTCCATATCAGCACCAGTGTAGTCCTAAAAAAAAATAAATAAAATAATTGAATTGCACAGAATAACTTTTCACTGCTTCATGCAAAGATATTTGAAAACAAATACCTATATTTAATTACAAAGGTACGACCAGTAAGTGAACTAGGAGAAGAGATTCAGCCAAAATGACTTTATTCAGACCAGCTGTTGATCATATTTTTGTCTTTGGATTGTCAAACATGGTAAAACACTTTACCTCGGTAAAAAGACTCGCGTCTCAAAAGGCATCAGTTCTTATAGAAATATCAGTATATTACATGTATTGCCAAATTAATTGCTCATTGTTCTTACTTTTTAATATTAAACACTGGGTAAAAAAAAAAAAATCTAAGGGAAAAAAAAAAAAAAAGGGCGTTATGCTGGACGCATTGATTCCACTTCCCCCGGTAAACAAAATGTAAAGAAAAACCTGAAAAAGTATAATTTAATAAAAATATAGCGCTCTTTTTCATTTCTGAAATCATACACTCCTCCTCTTTATTCATGTTCTCTCTCTCTCTCTCTCTCTCTCTCTCTCTCACACACACACACACACACGAGAGTATATTCACTGTATCAAGTAATTTGTTAATTACACAAGCAGGATTCTTCTCCTGCTGTAAACACATTGATTCTTGCTCAATAATTACTAATACGTTGTTTAGTTAAGTGCCCCGTCGTTGTGCCCCAACGGAACAGTGTGCAGCTTCAGAATCAACACGAAAAGCACATCACTGGGTGCGCTTGAAGGTCCACGTAACCCTAATAAAGTCACAGCTAATCACCTTACAGTTCTGGACTGAGCACGTGAAACTGGCGAGTGTGGATACAGGGACTAGCATCGGGTCGATTAAGGTGCGGGTAGTTACACCGATATCCCCCCACCTGAGTGCTATATTTCATCATAGATTCCTATGAGGGGCATTTTGGCCTCTAAGTCCGTCAGTGGCTGCATTTCCAGAAACTGGCCGTCTTTTGCGTTGGAGGCTCCCCGTCCCAGCCCTTGATAGTGCATGTGGGTGAGCGTCAGCTCCAGGATGTAGTACAGGAGCCAGCAGAGTGCAAAGCAGCCCACGAGCAGCAAAATCTGCAACAAGACACAAAAGAGTGTTAACGATATCGCATCCAGAAATCCGACCCGATATCAGAACTATTACACACACGACCCTCAGCAAAGTGATGTGTAACAGGGTAAAATTATTCGAGTTCATGTTCTGAGTGGTGTAACACAGTGGTTTTCTGATTTGGGGCAGTGGTGGCTCAAGCTGCAATTGTTAGGCCCTTGGGCAAGGCCCTTAACCCTCACTGCTCTATGAGTGCTGTATCATAGCTGACCCTGTGCTCTGTCCCCAACCTCCACAGCTGGGACATGTGAAGAAAGGATTTGACTGTGCTGTAATGTATAAGTGACAAATTAAAGGCTTCTTCTTCTTAAAGGCATCCACAGGTATTATCTGAGCGCTGCTGAGCTAAACAGTTAGAGCAGTGTTACATTTATCTGGCTTAGCTATCGCTGCTTTACAAGTTTATTCTAGGACATCAAACATCATGTCAAAATATTTGGGGGTTATCTCAGGAACACGGAGCATGAGGTGGAATGGGAGGTGATGTTGCCATCAAAAAGAAACAAACGCTCGGACACACGCTTGGACAAATGCTCGGACAGACGCTGGGACAGACGCTGGGACACACGCTGGGACACAGACACTTGGTAACATACTTGGACACACACACACACTCGGGGACGCACACACACTCGGGGACGCACACACACTCGGGGACGCACACACACTCGGGGACGCACACACACTCGGGGACGCACACACACTCGGGGACTCACACACACTCGGGGACTCACACACACTCGGGGACTCACACACACTCGGGGACTCACACACACTCGGGGACTCACACACACTCGGGGACTCACACACACTCGGGGACTCACACACACTCGGGGACTCACACACACACTCGGGGACTCACACACACACTCGGGGACTCACACACACACACACACACACACTCGGACACACACACACACACACACTCGGACACACACACACACACACACTCGGACACACACACACACTCTGACACACACACACACACTCTGACACACACACACACACACTCGGACACACACACACACACACTCGGACACACACACACACACTCGGACACACACACACACACACTCTGACACACACACACACACACTCTGACACACACACACACTCTGACACACACACACACACACTCTGACACACACACACACACTCTGACACACACACACACACACTTGGACACACACACACACACACTCGGACACACACACACACACACTCGGACACACACACACACACACTCGGACACACACACACACACACACTCGGACACACACACACACACACACACACTCGGGGACACACACACACACACACACTCGGGGACACACACACTCGGGGACACGGACACACACACACACACTCACACTCAGACACACACACACTCACACTCAGACACAGACACACACACACACACACACACACACTCTCGGGACACACACACACACACACAAACTCACACTCACACTCTCGGGACACACACACACACACTCGGGACACACACACTCGGGACACACACACACACACTCGGGACACACACACACACTCGGGACACACACACACACACTCGGGACACACACACACACACTCGGGACACACACACTCGGGACACACACACACACACTCGGGACACACACACACACTCGGGACACACACACACACTCGGGGGGGACCACACACACACTCGGGGGGGACCACACACACACACTCGGGGGGGACCACACTGGGGGGGGGGGGCACACTCGGGGACACACACACACACACTCGGACACACACGATCTGAAACGATCTGATTATATTTATAAACTAAACGTCTGAGACCTTACTGGCATTTAATTTACTAGGCTTCATAATATTAACATGTGCACTTAATAATAAAAAACTTTATCCCATATGTCCGTATAACAAACTGTACAGACGACAACACGATGCTCAACTGGTGGCTGTCAGATTTTACTTTCAGCTTGTGTCAATGCTGTCTGTAAGAATAGAGGACAAGGATAAGCACTAAGGATGTTAATTATGGAA
>NC_062539.1:15553794-15626294 GCF_022655615.1 Tachysurus fulvidraco
TGAAGAATGTTTTCCGGGCCGAATGACTGCTCTGTAAGACGCTTTTGTTGCTGCTGGATGTAAAAGGAACATTTTGTAAACACAAAGAATTACTTTTACGAGCAAACACAGACCTCACACAGAGATCACTGGTTTGGAGGTTCGTTTTTTTATTTTTTTTATTTCTCGGTCTCTAACAGTTAAGGTGCTGGATGTCACTTGATCGTTTTTTTTTTAAATCTGTACTGTACCAGTGCTCTTCATGTTCATGTTCACGTTTACACGGGTCTTACCGTTCCAGTTGAGGATGAGTTTGTTCGGATAGGCAGGGATGGTCTCTCCTTCTCTTAAAACCGGGCTCTGATAAGACGCCAGGAGTGGCACGGTCTCCCAGACCTGCGCACACAAACATGCTCACACTTACTTCTCAGGCTCATGTACAGCGCTGAACGTAAGAGCACGGATGAGAAGATGTACCTTAGCAGCGTTGACCAGTCTCCAGGCATTGAGCAGGCCGAACCCATGCTTGTGACTGTGATGGAAGCCGGCGCCGTTGGTCTCCCAATCTACATCAGTGTCATACTACACACACACACACACACACACACACACACACACACACACACACACACACACACACACACACACACACACACACACACGGAAAAAAGTGTATACACGAAGTCTATACGAAATCCATGGACCTTTGTGTCATGAACTGAATCCTACTAAACAACTGAATAAAATATACTCATTCATTTTCTACCGCTTATCCAAACTTCTCGGGTCATGGGGAGCCTGTGCCTCTCTCAGGCATCATTGGGTGTCAAGGCGATAAAATATATCATGAAATAAAATATTTAACATAATATATAACAAAGATAAGGATATGACGTCCTATTCGTTAGAAAATGTCTAAATCTCCTGCTTATTCTTGTTACCTTGTCAAATATATCCTTAAAAGACATCACCGAGTAACACATTCGTCTGATGCCACTGAAAGCAGAACAGTTCAATAAAATATGCTTTCGAGGACGTCTGCACGGTGCCTGTTCGCCTCGTTAATAAAGACCCGGCCTTCTGACAAAGAACTCGACGCGGCTAGAGATCTTCACGACGGTATTGTAGAGATAGGTCGCACTTTTAAGTGTTCCTGTTTTCATTACTGCCTTATTATACGGCGTGAGAATGTCACCCAGCCCTGTATTTAACCCGGGTTCTTGCCCTCGTCTTTATACAAATGTTCCAGACTGTATTGTGTTTAGTCTTTAACATGAAGCTGAATGAATTAGGGTTAGGCTGCATTTTTGCGTCAATTAAGAAGAATGTCTAAAGAAAGATAACTGACTTGTCCTGCGTTAATAATATACGTAATCGTACTTCATTTATTTTTTTATAGAGATGAATGCCTGTGAGTTCCTAAACCTGTGTAAGAACTGGATTTATCATGTACTGCATGTAATGGGGCAGTTAAAAGGCAACTGATGCACTAGTGCGGTTTAGACAGCTGAGCTGCCCACACACGCTGGACATGTGTGTTTGTAACGCAGGTCATACCTGTGTAGCCGTGTACGTGATGATGTGCTGAACGTCCCGCCATGTTAAACAGGGTCGCACCTGCAGCATCAGTGCCACCATGCCTGCTGCTAACGGAGCTGCTGCTGATGTACCCGTGTGACCTTCGGTACAACCCGTGCCCTCCTGGAGCGACCAGTCTGATGTCACCTACACACAGAGAAATTCACTGAAATTCACTGTATACACGATCTTAATCACGATTGGTCAGAATTTGCTAAACATATGAAGCGAGTTCACAGAGACGTCTATAGACTGCTTGTTAACAGACATAAAGCTCGGACGGAGTAAAATAACCAAACCCGGTAGCAACACACTGGAATACAAGACACAATGATAGAAAGCTAAAGATATAAAAGGCGGCTCGCGCGTTTGCCTTCCGGACTATAAAGACTTAACTGGAATTTTTCTAGAAGTCACGTACTGATTGATATTTTTATATTTAATACGACGCATTCCCGAATCGGATCTCTTCGAGGTACCGGAAAAACATCCTAAGTGTTGAGGGAGCTGAGAAACAGAGCATGAAACTCTGTTCTCGTTATTGAACGGTGGTAGAAAGGCAATGTGACTAACTGCGAGCACTTTCTTTTGAGTCTGGTTGAGGTTTTGGATGGCTATAATGGCTAAAACACAGCTGAGGTTGGGGGTTAGCGCTGCCAAAACCATGTCGCTATGGACACGGGGGTAAATAATGCCAAACAGAGCTGCAGGCTTTTTCAAAGTCTTCTTCAAATGTTCTCCCCACACGCTCCTTGGCTAGAACTTTTCTTTAACAATCCTGCCTTGTTCTAAGAGTCTATAGGTTTTTAAGACAGCCTGCATTGTAACGTATCACCGTTACTGTATACATCTACTGTATACAGTCAGAGTGCACAGAGCTATGGATAAAGAGTGGAGCGGTCATACAAACCGGCGGCGTGTGTCACGACCTGGATGATATGCAGAAATCATATCTTACAGGCAGCACGAAAATGTCTCTGGTTTGTTTACGACGGATCTTCCGTAATTACACCGTTCGCCATAAAACTTTAGAAATGATAGTAAATAAGGATGTCAGTGCTGTTTACCTACAGGTTTATCCAGTTACTCGGCTTAACCGGTTTACCTTTCGACTGTAGCTTACTTCCGTTACAGATCAGGGAGGATTAAAGCGCAGACTGATGATGTTGTTAAATGGCTAAACGGAGGTCTTTTTAGTTACTCGGTATCCTTTGTTTGTTTGTTTTTTTTTTTAAATTGTGTGTATCTCAGAAACCATTACAGGATTCAGACTCACGATGCTGCGCAGTTGTCTTCCTCCACTGCTGAAAGTCACAGCCAGCATGGATGCACACTCTTCTGCATAGAACGGCATCTTCCCGTTCTCGTCTACCGCACCTAACACACACACACACACACACACACATATGTATATAACATGACCTACTATAACAAATCATGAGTTCCTTAGGTTTTAAATATGAAAATGAAATATTGATTTGCATCTTTATTTCATCATGTTTACCAATGGTGACCGTGTAGATAGAGTTAGCGTAGCCGTCGTAGTTGCAGTTGTCGTTAAACAAGCCTCCGTTGCCGCTGGCGACGACGAAGATACTCCCGAAGCCTCTTCTACCAGCTAGAACTCCATGTTTTAGTGCTGCCTGTTAAGATATTTATTAAAACCAAGATTACAGATGAACAGACCCAGTGAGAGTTTATAGTCCAGTACAATACCTGTTATCAGAGCTAAACTAAAACCAAACAGTGCAGCAGTACGTTGTAGCTAATACATATGTTTTACTCGATACTCCTGTGTAAGACAGATAAACGTGCGGTATCCAACTTTCCAGAACATTGTTCCTTTCATCTGATTCGGGAAACGTCTCTCTCCGGGGAGCCGATTCCTCTCGTGCACTCGGCCACAATGCTAAAAATAAGTTCTTTAACAGGTTTCTGGTTTTCCTATTTCTCAAAATATGTCCTGCTCTGCACTCATAACTCTGGACGCTTTGGACGGTGATCTTCCTTATCGTTGTTTTTTTTTTTTTTTTTTTTTGCTCATCTGTTTTCCAGACACTTTTAAGTTTTGAGAGTCAGTTTTGGGTTTCAGAAGAATTACAGATTCAACATGCAAATACAGGTTAAAACTCAGCCGGGGCTAAAACTCAAACTTCATATTACAAATCTTTACATTAACAGGGGACAAACCCCAAGAGCTCTGTAATTCTTTTTGTGCAAAGTACAACGGCTACTGTGATTCGGTTCGACGGCCCGCTGAGACGCGCTGAGACGCGCTGAAATAACCGTTACTAAACGCTTTCCATAACGCATGCCAAGTCTGTGAAGGGGGACGTAGCAGGAAATGCTGCCTAGTGACTTTTGAATAATTAATGACGTGCTAACTATGAACGTCTGCATGAACCTTAAGCACGGGCTACGTCGAATTCGTGATCTTTTACTTAAATCTCTTTGAAATAAATAAATAAATAAAAACAGCAGCTTACGTGACTCAATAATGCTCAACCCTGAGCTGTGTTTTTGATTAAGACAAACACTCGTGCTGATGAGGCAAAAAATAAACCGGATCAGATTTCATGCGGAAACATGATAGAAAAGTAGAGGGAAATGATTTCAACTGAGAAATCTAATCTAAACCTTTATTTTATTTTATTTTCTCCCTGTGTGTTAAATGGCATGGGTTCTAACCGCTGACCGTAAAAACATCTGGACTGGATACGATTTCTTTGTAACTGAGTGGATGGAAAGCTGAATATTTGGATCCAAAAATTCTTGACTGACAGGAATTCTATCCTTCGTGAAGAAGTCAAATCCCAGTGCATATTATTCCCCTTGTGCAGGAAAGCCAGCAACAATGAAACTAAACTTTTGACTATATTGAATTAGCTTGCGTTACAGAACCTGGAGCTTTCACATCTACAGTACAGACATAACCACGAACACTCCTGTTTCAGAGAGGCCCAACAACAGGCCGTTTATTCCCGTTGTCCGTCTCCAAATATGCAATAATCTCTTTTTATAAATAAAAAGAAATACCAATAAATTAGACATGCAAATGCACACACATCAACATGCATTAATAAATGTCAATGATTTAATAAACACTTACATTTCAAACACTATCCTGCTTGGAGAAGCTCCATGTGAAATCTGCTATATAAATGTGTGCTTGCACTAATAGAAAACTTCAGGATTCAGAAGTCTGGCCAGAAAAGTGTAAAAACCCCAAAATCAAGCGGTCTGTAGCAACTGTGTTCTGATACAAATCCTGTACTAAGTAAAGAATAAAACATTTTTTTTATTCCCTAGACAAGGAGACTTTTTAAATCTGTTTCTAATGAATGGTTTGTAACATCGAACATCTTAATGTGAATCTGTAGCCGTACAAATCCCTGCTTAGAGTAGAGTTTATACTACCATAACATGTACTACCAAGGTACAGTTTAATGATGGTGCCCCCTGCAGGAGAAAGAGGCAAATGCAAGAGGAACCGCATGGCAGTTAAATAGAATAGAATAGAATCCTTTATTATCGCTACATATACATTACAGCACAGTGGAATTCTTTCCTTCACATACCCCAACTGAGGAGGAGGTTGGGGTCAGAGTGCAGGGGCAGCTATGATACAGCGCCCCTGGATCTGGGAGGGTTGAGGGCCTTGCTTAAGGGCCCAGCAGTGGCAGCTTGGCTGTGCTGGGCCTTGAACCCCGATCCACCGATCAACAACCCAGAGCCTTAACCAGTTGAGCCACCACTGCCCCAAATGATGCTACGTATACACAACAGGAGCTGTAGCACAGACCTGGCCTAGGGGGTGTGGTCCATCGACAGTCCGTCCGTCGTCATCCGGTCCCCAGCTACAACGAAAATGACATATGGTGGGTAACAATAAGTGGATACTGACGTGGTACAGGGTATCGTTCTTCTGCTAACTGTCTTGTATTTCCTCCTCATTAACATCCAAACACCGTATCGTTTTACACTGTACACCTTTGGCACAGAAGTGTTGTTTTGTATCCTGGCAGAAAAAGCAGTGATGTCCTCGCATCTAAATTACCAGTGTAAAACGTTCCTCTATCCAGGGTTAAAAGCAGGGATTACAACGATGATAAATTGGTGTTAAGTGCAGCCTGGAAAGCCCTTTTGTTTATGTCTCGGTTATCGATGTTTAAACGATTCAAACAGACCCGGTGTTAATATTCTCGCAAGTAACTAACAGATTGCTACACAACGACCGCATATGCGGTACGATGCTGACTAAAGTAATAACCTGCTACTCCAAATAAATAACAAGAAGCAGTTCTCAAACTGTGAGTCATTTCAGAATAGCAGATTGTCCTGTAATTCATTCATGTTGTCCTGTAACATCGTTCACAGGAACTGCAAAACCTTTACATTAAGAAGTATACGATTAAAAAAAAAAAAAAAGTACCTGCAGCTGTAAACATCATTGACCTGGTAATGTTTATTAAAAGCCACGGCCTCCATGCTGTCGGTGAGCGGACCGTCCAGAACTCTGATACCTGAAAAGGAAGCGTCATATTTGAGCAGTTCATAGGCATCAGGAACAGTAAAATCAACACGACTCTAAGAGTTCTCTATATTTTTTACAGTACATAATTTGTTAAAGGTGAAAGTATGCTCAAGGCAAAACATGTAATCAGGGTGTGTCCATGCAGGGTGTGTGCACACGAACACGTGGTATAAGCACACGTACACCTGGCATGTGACACTACTGACCCGCCACCTTGCTGCCATAGGCGACTCCCACGGCGCAGAAGCTGTTGTTAGGCACTGCAGCGATCTCGCCTGCACATCGTGTACCGTGGTGGTTATCGCTGTGCGAGTCTGGGTGTGGCATCGGATCTGGATCATTTGAATTCAGATCGTAGCTGCCTTCCGGAGACTGAAACAAAGGCGCGATTTGATGAAAGAACATTTAGTTAGCTCAACAAGAGATGACAGAAAAAGAGAATGCTGATGTGCTCACATAGTTGGGCTGAATGTCCTCTAGTGTGTGCTGCAAGCCGTCATCCACTACGACCACAGTGACGCCCGCACCGGTGATGTTATGCTCCCACACGCCGGTCACGTTGATGTCCATGCCCTGCCTCATGTCATTGTGCTGTAGAAGAGAAACACAGGACTACAGAATGACTGCAGAAGTGATGATTTTAGTCCTCTTTGGCATGGAGCTCAGACCATGTTTCACACAGCAGTCGCTGTATTCACACAGCATTCACACACACTTACACAGCAAAGATTCAGCCGTCACTCTGTAACATTCACAAGGAAGCTACTTTGAATTTGTGCAGCATACATTCACAAAACATTCAGACACTATTTGCACTGCTTTTACACCACACTCACACTATATACATGCATCATACAAGACATACTGACACTGCACTTTATTTCCCTACTTAAACTCACCAAATGCCACTGGCTCGGATATTTGGGATCGTTGAAGGTCAAGCTCCTCTTGGACCTGCGCAGAATGTTCTCCTGCGAGTGCCAGACCACATGAGGATGACTGTCCAGTGTCTGGCCAGCTGCTCTATCTTGCTCGTCCTTGTCTGTCACCTGGCAGAGCAGGTAATGGCCATGGAGTTGCCCGATCTGCCCGTGGCTTTCGAGACCAGCCTCTAGTGCCACGCGTTTAGCCAGCTCGTCCAGGGAGTTTTCATGTGGCACAGATCTGTGGTTCAGCTGCACTACCCACGAGCGCCCAGGTTCACAGGACAGAGTTGCAAATTCAAGTAAGCAAAAAGACTGCAGAGGGAGCGTTGTCAGGAACAGCAGGGCAATGAAAAGGGGGAAGGGGGGTGATGCCATAGCATCAACAGGTGCCACTTTCAATGCAGCTGCACCACATTAGCCCCAAGCCCTGAAACAGAATGGAAAAAAACAAAGTGTCTGCGGTTTGCTGGTGACAGTAATGATTATTTTCCCACAACAGCTCATCTTAAAGTGTTTCAATTCCTTTTACCATTTAGAGTTCTATGTTATTTCCTGTCATCTCACACACAGCTATAAAACTGGTTATCCCTCACCAGCCTCTTTTTTCTTCTCTCTTTCACTTTAAGTTATAAGAATGGCATGTGACTGAGCTACTTCCAGATCCATAGACTTACTTAACAGTTAAAGGACGGTGACAGTGTGTGAAATATAAAACTGTGTGGTTTCAAGAAATTGCGTGGTGTGTGGTTACAGGAAATAATGATCAGCAGTGAGGTGGTGTGATGTCACCTTTGAGTTACTATCCTTCCTGAAGTTGATTATTTTCCTATGTGTCATGTGTTTTTTCCTATGTGACATTTCAAAATGTTTTATTCTTTGTAAATGGGAGTGATCTGGCAACCGTTACAATTTTTGGTTTATTAACAAACATCACATTTTTCATATCTAATTATAGCTACTTTTAATGGTGTGGAAACATCAACATCACTTAGAACATCACTTAGAACATCACATTCCTTTGTTTTCCCCCTTTTTTTTAAATGAAACAGAAAAATTGTCAACTCAAAGACATTCTCTGTCCTGGAGATGTCCAAAAACTTTCCTACTGCTTCACAGCACTGACACCGGAGACTCCTTCTATGAAAACTTAAGTAAACATCTTTACATTTATGTCCATATTATTCAGAACGACTTACTTTTATCTCATTTATACAACTAAGTTGAGTTAAGGGCCTTGCTCAAGGGCCCAGGAATGGCAGCTTCGAACCTTAACCACTGAGCTTAACATCATCGTTGTTGCATAACAGGGATTTTTAATTAAATAATTAAATAAATAAAAAAAGTTGTTGATCAGCCTGTGAAGAACAGTATGTGAAGAACAGTATGTGAAGAACCCGTCATATGGTGTTCTTATATTTTATTGTCTATTGTTGTAAAACTGGAAAGCACATTGTGTTCCTTTTGGTTGTTGTGAGGTGCTCTATAAATAAAATTTGATTGATTGATTGATCGATATCCCTGTGTACGTTGTTGCTATAGAAACGATCACGTATTCTTGTATCTTGTTATTCTGGTAGCTTCTGACCAATCAGAACAGAGAATTTAACAATTCTTTAAACAGTAATTTAATCACGGTTTATCCAGTGGGTTTATTTATAAATAATTGTCTTGCAATTAAAATATTTGTTATTTTTGTCACTCAAATAAATAAATAAATAAATAAATAAATAAATAAATAAATAAATAAATAAATAGTAACTGTCCCCCCCCCCAGAAATCATCACAGTGTTCCTCGAAAAAAGATAGTTTGTCTAATTGCTGTTAACTAACTAATATTCGTGGTTATTACACGATGTTTATGTTACAGTTAACTTTCTGACACGCCCAAAAAGTCCACAGTAAAAAAGTTACACGACACGAAAATAAGCAAATTAACCAGCACGAACATACAAAATGAAATTAACCCTTAACCACAAAAATAAAAAGACAACAAAGACAAACAGACGCAGTAATAACATCTCAAACCACACAGAACGTGTCCGGGTTGTTGTTGTTGTTTTTCCTGCTAATTACCCCGTGCTTTTGTAGCACGAAGCTAACCTGCTAACTTGCTCATTCTAGTTAGCTGTCAAATTCTGACCTGCTCTCATTTTACATTCGAATACAAAACAACCGCGGAATTAAACACTAAAACATGATAACCACGATGACTATAATCGCCTTACCTTCAAATCGACTTCATGCGAAGTTTATGGTTCCACATTATTTTACAAATAAACCACTTTCACTGCACTCGTCCATGTTACCTTGACAGCTTGGCTGTTTATTTCCGCGTGCTTTTCCGTTGCGTCATATCCGGTGTAAAGATGGCGAGGGTGACAAGATGGAGCTGAGGGAGAATTAATAAAGAAAACAAAACAAATACAAAACACTTTTGCACGTTGTTCTGTGTAGAAGTTTCTCTTTTTAGTTGCGTTCCCAACAATAAACAAACGCATTTTTGAATGGATATTAAACATATTTACTTCATAATGAACGTCACATAATGAATTTATTTATAAAATAAATACAACATTAATATTCATGCTAATAAACAACTATAAACAGCTCCTATGTTTTACTGTTTCTTTTGACAGTATTCACTAGCTAAATTTTAATATATCTAAATAATGCACGATAATGTTGGCAATGTAAAACAGTTTTGCAAAAATATTTGTTTCTCTGAATGAAATGAAATCGCCCCATTATGGTTTAGTAATAATGCATTAAATGTAAACATATCTACCGTGAAACATATCCGATATATTTATATCGAAATATTTGCGATTCGATTTTCAATTCAATTTATTTTTATAGTGCATTTAACAATTCACGTTGTCTCAAAGCAGCTTTACAGAATTATAGAAACAGAATAACATTTTAAATAAAAAAAGTTGAAAATTAAGTCACTATTTATCTCTAACATCTATATCCCTAATGAGCAAACCGAAGGTGACGGCGGTAAGGAAAAACTCACTGAGATGTTAGAATCAGAATTAGGTTTATTGGCCAAGTGTTTTGACACACACAAGGAATTTGGTTCCAGATGTTTGTGACTCTCAAATGTACAGATATAAATAACACTATACATTTTGCTTGGACTGTACAAGACAATACAGACAAGACAAGACAAAACAGACTATACGTGACAACACAGACAATGTGAGACAATACAGACAGTATGAGAATTAAACAGGAATACAGAGTATAAGGAAGAAACATTGAGAGGAACCAGACTCAGAAGTGAACCTCATCCTTATTTGGGTGACACTGGACAGTAAATAATATAAATATAAATAATGCCCTTTCTAAAACAGTTTGTAGTCGAGTGGAATTGAGCAACAGGTCAGCGCAATTTCCGAGTCCACCACAGACCCAACACTGATTCCTTCCTGCCACAACAACCCCATGAGTCCCATGCTGGCCATGCAGATTGATTTATTGGTTGTATCACGATGATGTCAGATTGCTAGCACTGATACAAGGTTATTTAATTGTTTTCTGCTACCCTGTGGTCCCCATGTCCAAGAGCAGAGACATAATCCGGACATGGAGCATCCGTTTAAAAGCAACCAGCCATTCATATGGCAGAGGAGTCGCTTGTTATAAAACATTACAGCATCCAGGAGAATGCTACCGATATGTGGCAGATAAATGTACAGAATCTACAGAATGACTGTCCAGGCATTTTGAAATGATTGATGATTCAGAGGAAGGGTTGCTAGAGAGAGAAGTCCACTCAAAAACAGATAGGAGGTGGATATAACTTCTACTTCATGTCAGTGTTACATAAATGAAAAGATGCTCCAAGTCTATATGAAAGAAGTGAACGTTTTCATGCGTATACCAAGTGTGTATTGGGCCTGGAGCTGTTGTTGTAATGAGCAAGTGATCTGTCAAAGTTAAAGTTGTTAGAATTGGAGGTTTCATTATGAGTCTAGGAAGTTAGGCGACTATCAAATTAATGTAGTAAGGGCATTATTGGAAATTCAAATGACTATGTGGAAAATTCATTTGTCTTCAGGCAAACCTGGGCAGTGGAGTGTGAAAAGCTGAAAGAGAAAACAGGCAATGTGGAAAAGAGGCTTGGAGTGCTGCACTAAAGGATGGAGCAAGTCCACTACTGCAGGCTTAGCGAACCATATTTAAACTGATGAAGCATTTCGTGGCATGTGGATGAGAGATGCTGCAAGATGTATCCAAATATCCTGGTTCTGTCTTTTTTTTTTTTTGTCTTTTCCACAGAAATGAATGAAAACACACATACACACAACTGACACATTTATCAGCTCTCTGCAATATTTTATCAAAATGATTTTGATTTTCTGCCGCTGTCTTAGATGTAATACATCTCAGCGCAGCCAGTGGAGTCAACAATCGAAGAGGAATTAGTCTCTAAACATAAGGTGCCTGAGGTAAAAAACATAAAATAAAGTTTATTCTCAAAAGAACATTTATGATTTGTATTATGAATTTGTAATTATTTAAAAGAGCTAAAGTGAATTTTAAGATTACAGCTCTTATTAATTTATGAAATAAAAGTATAGAAATGTACAGTATATACGATTTTTTATATTTGTATACAGTAATGTTTATTTAAAAGCATTGTAAATCTTTAAATATAAAGAGCAAAGTAAAAGATATAAAAAGAAATAGACAAAGGGAAATTAAGAATATCGGAAGTTCATAACATCCAAGACACTTCCTAGAACTGATTGAACTGTAAAAGTAATAATAAAAAAAAAGCTAATATAATTCCTGTAGAGATTAAATAAATGTTATTTGATTAGTTGTTAAAAAAAGGATCAATAAAGTTCAGGTTTCTAGAGAGAGAATTCCAGAGTCTTGTAACTTGAAGCTGACGCCTCTTGCTTTAGCAGGGTTTCTGGAATGACCAACCAAATGGTGTTTGATAACCTGAGTAATCTATCCGGAAGATATCTAATGACCTTTTTCCCTGTGGGAAGAGCAAGAGCATAAAGTCATTTGAAAATTCATAACTGAATCTTAAAATCGATTATAAAAGAATATGGAGACCCTCAAAGGGATTTAAGAGCTGGTGTAATATAATCCCAGTGTGTGTGTGTGTGTGTGTGTGTGTGTGTGTGTGTGTGTGTGTGTGTGTGTGTGTGTGTGTGTGTGTGTGTGTGTAAGAGAGAGAGAGAGAGAGAGAGAGAGAGAGAGAGAGAGAACTCTGGCATCATCATCATCATCATAGTGAATGTGTTGTAAATGAGCAATAATGCTCTTGGAATGTGTCACGTTCGCCTCACACCTCCAGGGTTGGGGGTTCGATTCCCGCCTCCGCCTTGTGTGTGTGGAGTTTGCATGTTCTCCCGTGCCTCGGGGGTTTCCTTCGGGTACTCCGGTTTCCTCCCCCGGTCCAAAGACATGCATGGTAGGTTGATTGGTATCTCTGGAAAATTGTCTGGAGTGTGTGAGTGTGTGAGTGAATGAGAGTGTGTGTGCCCTGCGATGGGTTGGCACTCTGTCCAGGGTGTATCCTGCCTCGATGCCCGATGACGCCTGAGATATACTGTAGGCACAGGCTCCCCGTGACCCGAGTAGTTTGGATAAGCAGTAGAAAATGAATGAATATGAAAATAAATAGAAATAATAATAATAATAATAATAATAATAATAATAATAATAATAATAATAATAAAATTAATAAGATGCTGTATTAGCCTACTGATGGTGTTTGCATGATCTTTATGTTCTTCTGGGGTTTCTGTTGAGTTACTGGTTTCCTCCTCTGGTCCACAAACATGAAATTATAGGCTGACTGGCATCTCTAGATTGACTGTAGTGTGTGAATGGGTGTGTGTATATGTGTGTGTGTGAATGGGTGTGTGGATGGGTGTGTGTATATGTGTGTGAATGGGTGTGTATATGGATGTACATACAGTATGAGGTGAGCATAGTGTGTGAATGGGTGTTTATATGGCTGTATATATGACTGTGTGAATGGGTGTGTAAAAGCTGTGTTTGTGTAAAAGCATGTGTTTGTGTAAAAGGATGTGTTTTTATTTTTTTTTGGCTGGCTTTTCACATCAAGGTGGTGCAATTCACTGACATCACATTTTCGCCCCACTCCCATGTTTGATGTTGACATTATCTAAATCCAGAGATTGGGGACTCGAGTCATATGACTTGTCTCGAGTCAGAGTTCTGCCAAATACTGTAAATGTAAATGAAAGTCGCAAATTTGAGACTTGAGACTTGCTTGACAAATATTAAAAACAGACTCGACTTGACTTTGACTTGACATTCATGACTTGAGACTTACATGTGACTTGCACATGTGTGACTTACTCCCACCTCTGTCTAAGTCGTATGACTTCATAATCTTCATAATTTGATTTATTTCACATCTGAGACACGCTCTCCTGATTGAATAATTAGTGAATCGCACGTTTTGTTTTCTGTTACATGGAAAAGTTGACTCCCCCCCCAAAAAAACCCCCAAAAAACAAAAACGAACAAAGAAAGACAGTTTGTTTGCAAATCCACTTTTATTTAAGTTCATTTATATATTTTCATTAGATTTTTTTTTCATAACAGCAAGAATGAAATCAAGCATTAAAAGCCACTTTTTAAGGTCTTTGTAATGTAGCATTCAGATCGAATAATGACCTGCCTTGATTTTTTTTTTTGTTGACCTTGTTAATAAACTGGAGTGGCAGAAAACTGCCCCTTTGTAAATATTAAATGAGTTTGAATCCTTCAATTGTGTATGGCTTAAGACTGTTGTGTCAGTATTGTGATAGCAGGCCATTATAAGTGCATGCTGAAATGAGGCTAAATTACAAAAACCCTTTTTTTTTCCTGAAAGCACTAAATAATAAAATTAGCCGAAACAAACTGCAGCTTTAGACAGAATACATTATTAATCACTACAAGCAGAAACAAACCATAAGTTGGAGATTACAACGTGTCATCAACTCAAATGTGCACCTGTAACCGATGAAAAAAAAAGATCTCGCGAGCCCACGGGTAATCCGGGGTCGAGCCACGAACGAGCAGGAAATGCGTAAGCACAATCAACTTTGGTAACACAGAATCCATTTGGCAACTCAACATGGACGCGAAACATTTCCTAATTTTACACCACAGGTACCCATACTTCAGAGTGCCAAAGAATTTCGGTTGTCGATCCATTATCTACTTAAAATACGACGTATGAAAAGAAAAATCTTACTTATAGCTATGATGTACAGTTGTTATCACTCCATAAGAGCTAAGACCTCGATGAGGAAATGCTCTCTAGGAATCTATTTTTTTTTGTTATCCACTTTTGTTTTTTTGTCCTTTTTTTTTTAGTCCGTTACATTAATATTACAAAGTATACTGTAAATAAGTTGTATAACATGGTTGTTTATTCAGTATTACTCAGTGAAGATTTTCTTGTGGTACTGTATATGTTACGTCCTTTAACATGCAATCGTCAGAAAAGAAACTAGAAAAATCTGGGTTGGATCTATTTCATTTTGAGATTAGGCCAGTGATTCCCAATCCCGCTCCCAAGTTCTACTCCTGCTCTGCATATTTTATTGTTTTCATTGCTCTAAGAGTTAAGACCAGATCCAAAAACTCAACTCATCACCTAAACCGATCCCTACTGAGTCAACGTGGGTGTGGAAGAGGATGAAAAACACTAAAATGTGCTTCAGGATCAGGATTAGGGTCGAGGAACCACCAGGTTGAGGCCACATGGCTTTTCACACAGGGCCTTGCTCTGGAGGACGAGGGTCACCTCCAACCTGAATGCTTTCTGGCAAGCTACAAGCCGCTGACAAAAAAAAAAGCAAAGCGACGTTATAATAATTTTTTTTTGCCCTTTTCGGAATTCTGTGTCACTTTTATGCGAGCAGCCTGACTTTCTGTATGTGTGTGTGTGTGTGTTGTTTTTTTTAATATCGTTAACAAAATTCCTCATATTTATAGACATTTTTTATTCAAAATAAGATCTCAATATTATACACGATTCTTTCTTTTTTGACTATGTACAGAAGTGCAAAAAAGTCGACTTTTGTCCTCTTCATCCCCGACGTTACCTGTGTGGCGTCACCTGAAAAGGATTCGCCTTTTTTTAAATTTTTTTTTTAAATTTTTTTTTTTTAAATCTGTTTAACACACACCCTCCGGACCTCACGTCCATCCGATCTGCCCCGTCACCATCACGTATGCAGCTTTTTTCCTTTAACAAGGCCTTACGTCTAGGGAGATTTTTTTTTAAAACGAATACAGTAGAAAACAACTTTTAACATCTAAGAACTATACTCATCTTTTTTTTCTCTGTCTCTCTCTAATTAGAATGACTAATTACAAACCAGAAGATCGTTAAAATATTATTCCGATATCAGCCGCGGTTCACACCACAGCAGCTATGCCTCTTGGCAACTATGTCCTCACCATAAGATATATTTATATAAAAGATGTTTGTTCGAAGATTTCAAACAAAACAAAAATGCTTCACTAAAAATAAAAATCGTATCGGTTTTACTCAGTATGCTAATATTCAATAATCAAAGAACCGGCACTACATAAGTTTAGAATTGTGAAATACTAAAAAAAAAAGAAAGAAAAAAAAAAGAAAGAAAAAAAAATTTAACAAACAGAAAAAAACAAAAACACCAATTATTTATAGTATTTCACACTCTACAAAAGTTAAACCTTACTTGACAAAAAGGAATACTAATTCAGTATTCTTGCTTAGTTCTACGACAGGATATTTAATTTTTTTTTCTGGACAAATATATAAGACGGATAAAATGCGACTCTGAATTAAAAAAAAATGTGAAAAAATTAAAATAAAAATAAAAATAGAAAAATAATAAAACAAAACAGACATATGGGAACATGCCTGAATGGTCTAAAAGGACTAAGGCGTTTACTATTGAACCCTACAATCATTAAAATTCTGCCCTTGGATGTAACGATGCATCGACGCTTATCACTACGCCAACACTGTGTACTTTTTTTTTTACCCAGCAGCCCTTTGTGTAACATCTCTGACCCCATCGTTCTCTCCCTCCCACACAGGGCCGAGGAGGAACCACAAAACAAAATAATAATAATAATAATAATAAAAAAAAAATAAAAAAAATAAAAAAATACACCCACATCCTCTGATCAGACATAAAAAATAAAACAGTGGACCTTAAACACAAGAGATAGGAAAACTATTAATACTCTTATTTTTCTTATTTTCGTTTCCCATTTACAGAATTACAACCCGTTCACGCTTAATTCTACACTTCGATAACCACAAATAAAACAAAAGTAAAAAATAAAATAAAATAAAATAAAATAAAAAATATCCTATAATCCTGCATGCTGCCCACCAGGAACGAGTCCTTGTTAGCTTGGAGTAAAGTCTTGTGAACTTAAAAATCGTAATAATTTTATATATAAATTAAACAAAAAACGAGAATAGAAATAAAGCTAAAAAAAAAATAAAAAAAATATTGAATTTTACAGAATGGACATTTTTGGCGATTGTTGTGTGTGTGTGTGTGTGTGTGTGTGTGTGTGTGTGTGTGTGTGTGTGTGTGTGTGTGTGTGTGTGTTGTTTTTTTTTGGAGATATTTGGGCTAGTAACAAAATAAACTAAAACAAAATACTGAAATCAAACAGAGACCCAGACAACACATTATAGACTTAAAGGCATTAATAATACAAACACGTAACACTCCTATAATAAGTCTATAGTATCTTTTTTTTTTTTTTTTTTTTAAATCTTTTGGATGCAAGTACTGTCTATGGCACTTGATGTGTAGTCGGCAACATGAAGATCGACGCTTCGATGTGCTTCGAAGAAAAGGAACACTGCTGTGTTTAAGATCTCGGACATTCAGTTGTCATTTTTGCGTATGTATGTGTGTGTGTGTGTGTGTGTGTGTGTGTGTGTGTGTGTGTGTGTGTGTGTGTCCTCCGTCCGCTTTATACAGTCAAGTCCTATAAAAGATCTGCTCACAAATGGAACACTGCATGCACGATATTTAGTCTTACATAACATTCTTTTGCAAGTTCCTTTTGACGTTATTCGAAACGAAACGTTTTCAAGGTGCACCGTGGTTTTTGTAAACCATAAAAAGAAACAACAAAATAAAATAAAACCCCGCCCACTGTCCCAGAAACAAAACACAACCAAAAAATTGTACCAATAGAAAACAATGACAGGAGACACCACCGTGCGTTTCCCGTCGCTGGAATGGTTCAGACATGCTTTGTACCATCCGCAGACGGAAAAAGGCAGACGGTGATGTTCTCTTCATCCGGCTACCAAAAAAAAAAAAAAAAAAAAAATCTGTATACCGAAAGAGTTTTTTTTTTTTCTTTCACTTTTCAACTATATCAAATTCTTAACAGTGTTGGAGTTAGCATGCGTGTTTCCGTCATTCCAGGAAATGGTGACATGATTTTTTATTATTTTTTTTCTTATCTTCTGTTGCTCTTGGTTGGTGTGTAAAGGTTGGATCCTAAAATGCAGACGGCACACGAGCACACGTGAACGTGATCTGAGAGAGAGAGAGAGAAAAAAAACAGAAACAAACAAGTGATTGGATTTGTGAAAGAAGAATGCTTTTTGGAGTGATTTTTCATGAAGTGGGTGTGTGCGTGTGTATGTATGTGTGTGTGTGTGTGTGTGTGTGTGTGTGTGTGTGTGTGTGTGTGTGTGTGTGTGTGTGTGTGTGAGCTTACTGTTGGAAGTCCTACATCTGAGTCACGTATTTGTGACTAGTCAGATGTTCTGCAGATATTACTGGAATCTAGATGCAGGGTGAAAAAATAAAAAGACAAATATTAATATATATATATATATATATATATATATATATATATATATATATATATATATATATATATATATATATATTTAAATATAGCTTTAAATCAACTTGTAATAAATGTGCATTTTTATATCAAAAGCGATTCATGGTGAAAATTAGGATTTGAAAATCACACCTTGAAAATGAAATCTTTTTGTACATTTCCTGATCTTTTGGCTTTATAGCTTTTTTCTGTATTAACTCACATACAAATGGCTTTGATCTTCATCAAACAGCATTCATTCATTCATTTTATTAAACTGTCTTCTTATGTTTCTATTGCATTTGGGGCAAGTCGTGGTTTACGGGGCAAGTCGTGGCCTAATGGTTAGAGAGTCTGACTCATAAGCCTAAATTTGTGGGTTCGAGTCTCGGGCCTGAGGTGCACTTGAGCAAGGCACCGAATCCCCCAACTGCTCCCCGGGCGCCGCAACATAAATGGCTGCCCACTGCTCTGGGTGTGTGTTCACTGCTGTGTGTGTGCACTTTGGATGGGTCAAATGCAGAGAACGAATTCTGAGTATGGGTCACCGTACTTAGCTGTATGTCATGTCATTTACAGCATTTGGCAGATGCTCTTATCCAGAGCAACTTACATGGCCTTGCTCAGGAGCCCATAAGTGACAGCTTGATGTCCCTGGGATCTGAACTCACAACCTTCCAATCAGTAGTCCAACACCTTAACCACTGAGCTACCACGTCCCCAGAAAGTCCCTATTGACTTTGTATTAGAACCTCGATATTTTTTTCCTTTACGTAAAAGCCAAATTCTATAAAACAATATTTATATTTTCTCCTTTTAGGATTATTGTTTGTTTTGATTGGTATTATAAGAAAAAAAAAAGAAAATATATATATATAAAACTTTGTTAAATTAAAATTAAATACCTTAAAATTAAGGTAAATTAAAAACAACATGCATTAATATAAAGCTGTGATAATTGATTTGCTTTGTAGCTAAAATACAGTCTAATCTGCTGTGATAGAAAATTAATCCAAAACTTCTGACCAATTTAAAGATTCACACTTAATTCACATTATTTTTTTAAATTTCAAACTTTATTTTGTTTTGGATTCTGTTTAACATTATATGATGTTATATATTATTATTACAAATATTTATGTCCTGAAGGAATTAATAATAAGCTTCTGAGTATTTAATTATGGATTCATAATGAGAAATATTTGTTCTTGCTTTATAAAGATTATGTTATATTATATTATATTATCTATTTTTGAAATAGATTTGTTTCTATATAGAATGTGTTCTACAAAAAAAAAAATTATTTTTTTTACCCAATTTGCTAATTTTCTGACGGATTCCCACCCAACAGCCAATCACATGACAGCTCCCAGGCTAACAAGTTTCCTCTGAGACAAGTGAAGCTGCCAATAACGCATGATTTCAGGCTGCTGCTCCCGATGCGTCACGGTGCAGCGTCACGCGCTCAGAGGAAAGAGCTGTCTGCCCTCTTCCACATACATTCCACAAACTCACTGATTAGTCAGAGCAGGGCCAAGTTTTTGAAATCTGATTACGATATCGAAGTCCCCAGGGCTTGCTCTGATCTGAATGTGAGTGAACAGGAAACACGTTACATGGAAGCTGTGGAGTAAACAGAGCATGAAACATGTTGTGTGTGTGGTGTTAATGATCGCGTTTACATGCCGGTTAGTAGGATGGAGGTCAGTACTGAGGCTACTGTACGAAGCAGGCGCTCTCACACACAACCATTGTCTCTCTCTCTCTATGTCTGTCTCACACACACACACACACACACACACACACACACACACACACACACACACACACACACACACACACACACACACACATACATACACACACTTCCACGTGGCACAGAGGCACTACAGCGCTAACAAGAGCAGAGGGAAAGCAGTAAAGGAGCAAACCTGATTGGCTGTGGCTGTTGCGAAGGGAACACTTGTGGCGGATGTGGTGGCTGCTGACACAGTGGCTGCCGAAGCACCGTGCATCATGGGAACTTTTTGGAGGGAAAACCAAATAACCAAAAATGAACAGCGGGATAGGACAGATGTGACATCCATTTAATTACTGTCAGTGAAGGTGAACGAGCACGGTACGAGATTTACGCAAAAAAAGTTCAAAGCCATGCCATAGGTGAGGTAAAAAACAAAAAAAAAGGGAACATTAGTCAGGCGTCATGCCATCATTGCAAGGAAGCAACATTACACTCAAGGATGAAGGCAATGAAATGAAACATACATGGATAATTTCGACAGGATTGAACAAGAATTGTTTAAAAATTGTTATGCGCCTTTTCTGGTTTCATGAATTCTATCAGCTAACCTCTTTACAGGTTTATAAAAAGAACACAGTCAAGAAATCTTCCAAGTGTTTGTCTTTTTTTTTTTTTTTTTTTCACTCTCAGTAAAATGTCAAGTAAATGTCTTGACTCAGGAGTTAATTAGCGTCACATTAAAACAGCGATATGAGTTCTCGGCCCTCCGATGCACTACATGTCACTAAATGGAGTGAGTGTGTAAGAACCGGGAAAAAAAATATAAAGACGCTTGAGGATAATCAAGTAAGAAAGCCGGCACCTACCAACACTCGCTGCGGGTGTCATGCACAATATTGAGCCTGCCCATCATGCATTGCAACAGGAATTGAAGTGGAAAGGCAGAAGGAGTGAAGCGGAGGAGAATCAACACAACCCATCACATCACGCGTGCCATTAGAACGGAAACAAAGAAAAAAAACACATAAGGAGAATAATGTTACAGGAACAGGAGAATAAAATACTTCACAAATCGTAATAATAAGTGATTGTTATAATGAGTGAACGAGTTATTTCATCATGACACATTCCATTAGGGCAAAATATTAGTATTATCATATACAGGATGGAAGTATGGAAGAAGCTACATGTGAGGATCGAGGTTTCTAAAATATTAAACATGAATTATTAATTGGGAATCATTTTATAACATAATTACATTTCTGCACAGACATACAGTGATTCCTCGCATTTTAAACTCCAAACTAATTCACATATAGCTCCAGCGACGCATCGCATCGTTTTCACGTCGCGCAAAGGCACTACGATGAAAAACTCTCCACACAACATGAAGCTACAGAGATGATTTTCACACAGATTTAACCATCGAATGAAAAACACGGACTAAAGGACAAACGGAAAACAGCTTGAAGTCATACGTGAATTAAAACAGTAGAAATATTTAAGTATTGTGGTGAAATGCAGGCTCAGGAAAAGGAATAAACCACTCGGGGGTTATGTTGTTACAGGAAAACAATCAAGTTACCGCAAATACAGTAAATAACGACACATTTATTATCCATTTAAAGCTACATTCAGTATCGTGAAGCATCCACAAAACAACTTATTGCTTACTTTACAACAGCTCTAGACACTCGAGTCAAAAGATTTATCCCAGACGTCACACAAAGGACATTATTCATAATAACACTCTCTGGTGTTTTTAACAGTTTATAATCACACCCTAAAGTGTCACCCAAATGAGGATGAGGTTCACTTTTGGGTCTGGTTCCTCTCAAGGTTTCTTCCTCTTCCATCTAAGGGGGTTTTTCCTCACTTCAGTCACCTCAGTCACCTCAGGCTTGTTCATTAGGGATAAATACAAACATGTTTAAATATAAGTCTAATATTAATCTTTAACTTTTTTCTTATCTTCTGTAAAGCTGCTTTGAGACGACGTCCATTGTTAAAAGTGCGATACAAATAAAATTCCATTGGATTTCGAATGTCTGAAAATAAATAAATAAATAAACAAATAAATAAATAAACAAACAAACCTTTTTTTTTTTGAAGGGAACGTGTCCAGATTTATTTTTAAGTCTTCCAAATTGCTCGAGTCTATTAAATTTTTCAAGACTTTTTAACTATCACATCTGCAGCAAGGTTTTTTTTCACGATGCTCCTGTATAATACGTCTGCTTTCTTCACACTTGAATATAAGGCAAAGAAAAAAGTTTTCTGTGTCTTTAGAAAAGGGATAATCCTGGATTAGTGACTGTAAGTATTTCTGAAGTGCCAGAGAGCCACAATTGGGCTCTTGAGCAAGTCTCTTAACCTTTAATTACTCGACTGTGAGCCTGCAATGAATTCCACTTGACTTGTAAATCAGATAAAAGTAAATAAATGTAAACTTTATACTAAATGTCCTTGGTATTTTTTATGTCAATAAATGAATAGAGTATTAAATGAATTCTTGATTCTGATTGGTCAGAATTTTGTAATATTAACGCACTGGGTCTAATACGTTATTGTTGCTATAGTAACAGCTCGACACTTTTACTTGCACTCCACATAATAATTGTTAATGTTGATGACTTTTTTATTAGTAGACGTTGATGTAAGGTTTATGCGCAGAGTGTTTGGCTGTACACGGTGTATGACACTTAGAGTTTCCCCACAGGAATGTCTTCATGAAAGAGGTTAAACTTTCATGTCTAAAACTTTTGAAACAATTTTTTCTCTTGTGAAAGAATTATAGTTTCATTTAATGTACGAAACAATGTGGAATTTACCGGTTTGCAGTTTGATGTAATTTTCTGGAGCGTCAGAGAGACAAGTTCCTGATCTCACTTCTGTTATACATTAGCTGGCATGAACACCATCACCAGCATCATGCACTGTCTGTCTCTCTCTCTGTCTGTATGTCTCTGGGTCTCTCTCTCTGTCTGTCTGTCTGTCTGTCTGTCTGTCTGTCTGTCTGTCTGTCTGTCTGTCTGTCTCACTCTCTGTCACTCACTCACTCTCTGTCTGTATGTCTTTGTGTCTCTCTGTCTGTCTGTCTGTCTGTCTGTCTGTCTGTTTGTTTGTCTCACTCTCTGTCACTCACTCACTCTCTGTCCGTATGTTTGTCTGTCTCTGTCTGTCTGTCAATCTATCCATTTCTCTCTGTCTCTTGTTCTCTCTCTCACTGTCTGCCTGTCTCTTGTTCTCTCTCTCTCTCTCTCTCTCTCTCTCTCTCTCTCTCTCTCTCTCTCTCTCTCTCTCTCTCTCTCTCTCTCTCTCTCTGTATGTTTCTCTGCTTCTCTCTCTCTCTCTCTCTCTCTCTTTATCTCTCTCTGTCTGTCTCTCATTTTCTGCCTGTCTATCTGTCTCTCTCACTCTCTCTGTATGTTTCTCTGCTTCTCTCTGTCTGCTTGTCTGCCTGCCTGTCTGTCTATCTGTCTGTCTGTCTGTCTGTCTCTCTCTCTCTCTCTCTCTCTCTCTCTCTCTCTCTCTCTATCCATTTCTCTCATTGTCTCTCTTTCACTAAACATCTTGAAAAAAAAACACAGCATAGCATTTTAAAACAAATAAAAACTGCAAGTGGTAAAATGCTGTGGAGTAAGAGGAATAAATCACTCTGGGTTGTGCAGTGATAATTAACTAATAATTAACTACAAGCTTAAAGTAGTAACTCCACTTCATCCACACATCAACATCACTAATGATTTCCTTACAACGACACACTGACAAGTGTTTTATTCCTTATAAAAGTCTTGATGTTGGCTCTCTGTAGTCTGAGCAGTCAGTAAATTGGTCTGAGAGGGAAGGTGAAAGGTGCAAGCAGTTTACCTGATGGTATAAAAGCCGCCTGTTGATGGAACTGCATGTTGGTCAGGGCCTGTTGGTACTGGAACATGCCAGTGTTAAACATGGCTGTGGCACCGTTGGCTTTTTCAAGTGCGGGTCTCTTTGGTAATGGAGGCAAAACAGGTGGAATCCCCTGAGGCACAGAGCATGAAGGTGGAGAGAGAGAGAGAGAGAAAAAAAAATGGACAATTACTTATGGGAGCAAATAAAAAGGCTCGTTCCACACAATGCAAATATATTATTATTTAAATAATACTACAATTAATTTAATTATGTGAAACGGGAATCGTGTTTAACGGTGGAGGCTTTGGAGCTTTCTTTCAATGTGTAAAACGAATAATAATAATAATAATAATAATAATAATAATAATAATAATAATAATAATAATAATAATAATAATAACAGCAATAATAATAATAATAATAATAATAATAATAATAATAATAAATGTAAACTGCACTGCTAGCTCCGAGATTAAATATAAGCGACGTTAATTGTTTCCGCACTAAGCCCCTAAGGTAAACATGCACATTAAAAAAAACATGCAAATTATTTACACTATTTAAAACTATAATTTAATTCTCTATTTACCATCTAAAAAATGTTCACACCTTGTTTTGTATCAGTAGAGGTGATGAACTGACTGCAGCTACCGAAATGTCGACCAAAAGACGTTTTTGTTTTTTTTTGTAACTGATTTACAGATTCTTACTGTATACTAATATTTGATATAATATTTGATAATTGTGCCAAATCTGATATTAGCTCAATTCAGTGCATTGGCACAATCAATTAATCACCTCTTTTTTATGACAGTTTTGTTTTTATGTTATAGTCCATAAAAAAGTTTCTATAACAGAGCTACATGCCAAGCTAAAAGGTGAAAGGACATAGTACCAGGTCAAAGGTTGCCTCGAGGGGTCGCTTCAGTGATTTGACAGCCGACTGAGTCTTAATTAGCAGGCAGCGAGCACATGATGGCAATGGGCCAATGGGGGTCAAGCGCATTAACATAAACAGCAAGCAGAGGTGCATCATGGGGCAGCAGTGCAGTTTGGGTAGGTGAGAAAAAAAACAACAAAAACAAAACAAAAGGAAAAAAAAAGAAATCACCAGAATGCAATATACAACAAACAACAAGACTAAAGCATGCACAGTAATGACAATTAGTTACTGAAAGGACTAAAATGTCATGTGCCAAGGGTTACTGCGCTAAAGAAACATCAGAACAGCGAGTCTTTAAAGCCTTAAATTTATTTACACAGATAAATGATTTTAATTTCTTTCTGTAAACTGATTCAAATATATAAAGTGCTATGCTGCTGAAGACAAAGAGAGAAAGAAGAAAAAAGGGAAAAAAAAAAACTTAGGAAATACAGCAAGGTCCAAAAGTCTCAGTCCACTACAGAAACCGTGTGTTATTTCATCATCAAGTCCAATGACAGGTTTATGTTCTTTTTTGTCCCCAAACACATCGTCGTTTCCCCAATCATCGTCTCTATAGTGACAGCTTACGCATGGACTGGTGTGGTGGATATTCTACATAAACTGAAGAGAAACTGAGGAAAATTCATTCATTCATTCATTCATTCATTCATTCATTCATTTTCTACCGCTTATCCGAACTACCTCGGGTCACGGGGAGCCTGTGCCTATCTCAGGCGTCATCGGGCATCGAGGCAGGATACACCCTGGACGGAGTGCCAACCCATCACAGGGCACACACACACTCTCTCATTCACTCACACACTCACACACTATGGACAATTTTCCAGAGATGCCAATCAACCTACCATGCATGTCTTTGGACCGGGGGAGGAAACCGGAGTACCCGGAGGAAACCCCCGAGGCACGGGGAGAACATGCAAACTCCACACACACAAGGCGAGGCGGGAATCAAACCCCCAACCCTGGAGGTGTGAGGCAAACATGCTAAACACTAAACCACTGTGCACCCCCTACTGAGGAAAATAGCATTTCTAATTGATAGAATGTAAGAAAATTTGCCATTTCACAAATTTAAATGACTAAACCTCAATCAGCAGGTTTCGGTTTATTTAAAAAGAGAGACAGGAGAAGCGAGGAATGTTTACAGCTGCTATACTGTAAGTGACAACAAGAAATTCATCCTCATTTTGTTTTTACATACTTTATGTGTAGTGATATCAGGATGCTTGAAAAATAACACTTGTTTTAGATCTGATGAGATAAAAACGATTCTTGTTAGTGGATTCAGACTTTTGGACCTGCTGTCCATCGAAGGTGTTTCCATTGCTACATTTCAGTCTGCAGTTATAACAGTTATAATACAGTTATAACAAGTGACATATGCACAGGGTTAAGCGAAGACACCAGTTTTTCTACTTTAGCACAGACTGCATTACCGTCACCATAGTTCAGGCATTATTGCTGTTTGCTGAGGTTACATGTTTAAGAAATAGGGAAGAGGAGGAGCAGAGCCTGAGATGGTGCTAAAGGAGCAGGTAGGATGTGGGTACAACAGGGGACTGGCACCGACCTACCATGGCAGCGGCGGCGGCCGCCTGGTTGACTTGGTGCTGCGCGGCCTTAATCTTGGCCTGCAGGTGCGCCGGAGGGTGGAAGTACTTGCACTTGTCGCGCGAGCAGCGGCCCTTGATGTAGTCCATGCACACGGTCACTGTGTTGTCGTTGGTGTCGATCATGGCGCTGTCAGATGGGTGAGCAAAACGGCAATCGTTCTCACCTCGCGTGCAGTTCCCTCTCTGGTACTCCCGGCAAACCTAAGGGTCCATCAAAGACAGAGAGAGAGAAAGAGTGAGAGAGAGAGAACAGAGAGTGAGAGAGAACAGAGAGAGAACAAAAGATCGAGACAGAAAGAGAATAGAGAGAAGGTGAAAAGACAAACAGAGCAAGAGTGAGAACAGAGGGTGTGAGAGTGATTGATAAATCATAAACAAAGTAATAGAGAGAGAAACAGTAAGAAAGACAATAAAAATGCGATAGAGACAGAATGAAAGATTCGCGCATAAGAGAGAGACCGAGAGAAACACATAAGGCGTAAAGATCACAAACAGAGAATATTTAGAATAATGGCTGCAGTTTGGTTTCATTTTAAACCATGTTTTGTCTAAAACAGAGACGGTTTTGTTCTGCTCACTTTGAACAAGTCTCTGTTTGTTTATTTCCACTGATTTCCAGTCAAAACTCTCGTTAGTGTGTTATTACATGCCAGCTGGACCCAATGATCATCTCCTCATCTGTGTAATGTGTTTATAAACATTCATAAATCCTTCTAATGACAGATGCACAGAAGAGATGGAGGAACTACATAACACATACATTCTTCACTTCTTCAATTCACAGGTAGGTCAACAAGATCTAAACAAACTTAAAATCTGGAAATGGCTTTTGTTCATTGGTGGTGATGAGAACCTTTTACTAACCACTGACAAGCAGATAATTATTCACATCAAAGTTTTTTTTTTTTAATTAGTAAAAATTGGCAAGTGCAGTTTACACTAGAACTAAAGTCGAGGGATTATTATTGTAGATGATGATGATGATGATGATGATAATAATAATAATAATAACAACAACATTTTAAACAACAACAGCACTAATACAAACAACAATATCAACAATAACAACAATAATAATATTATAAAGAACAACAGCACTAATACTAATATCAACAATAACAATATCATTGTAAAAAACAACAGCACTCATACTAACAACAATACCATCAACAATAACAACAATAACATTGTAAAGAACAACACCAATAATACTAACAACAATATCTTCAATAACAACAACAACAATAATTATATCATAAAGAACAACAGCACTTATACTAACGATATCAACAGCAACAACACCAACAATAACATTGTAAAAAAACAACAGCATTGATACTAACAACAATATCATCAACAATAACAACAAAAATAATATCATAAAGAACAACAGTGCTTACACTAACAATATCAACAACAACAACAACAACAACAATATCATAAAGAACAACAGCGCTAATACTAATAACAAGATTATCGACAGCGACAACGTTGCAAAGAACAACAGCAGTAATACTAACAACAACTATATCATCATCATCATCATCATCATCATCATCATCAACAACAACATCAACAACAATAATAACACTGTAAGGAACAACAATACTATTAACAATATCAACAACAGCAACATTGTAAAGAACAACATCACTAATACTAACAACAACATCATTATCATTATCATCATCATCATCATCATCATCATCATCAACAACAACAACAACAACAACAACGACAACAACATTGTAAAGAACAACAGCAGTAATATTAACAACAACATCATTATCATCATCATCATCATCATCATCATCATCATCAACAACAACAACAACAACGACAACAACATTGTAAAGAACAACAGCATTAATACTACCTGCTGTACTAACATCATCATCATCATCATCATCATCATCATCATCATCATAATCATCATCATCATCATCAACAACAACATCATAAAGAACAACAGCATTAACAACAAAAATATCACCATCAACATCAACAACAATATTAACACTGTAAGGAACAACAATACTAATATTAACAATATCAACAACAGCAACATTGTAAAGAACAACAGCACTAATACTAACAACAACATCATTATCATTATCATCATCAACATCATCATCATCATCATCAACAACAACAACATCATAAAGAACAACAGCATTAACAACAAAAATATCACCATCAACATCAACAACAATATTAACACTGTAAGGAACAACAATACTAATATTAACAATATCAACAACAACAACAACAACAACATTGTAAAGAACGACATCATTATCATCATCATTAACAACATCAACACTAATAACATCATAAAGAAAAACAGCACTAACAACAAAAATATCATCACCATCGACAACAACAATAATATTAATTCATAATCATTTTATTCTGCTGTAAAAGGATTCTTGAGCTCTAAATGTAAAGATCACTGTGCGACACTGATTCCCGGCTTGTTTTCTCTTTACACTGCCGTCTCGAATCTCCTTAGCTCGGCGCTTTAACACCATTTCACACCTTCAGACATGTTAATGAGTGTGAGATTGTTATAGATATCAGATATGCTACACACAGACGTATATACTGAGAAATTTTCACATTACTTTTAAATCCTGGGTTTTTACGAAGCCCTGTGGATTCACTGCACAAATAAAATAAACCTCAGAACAAATGGGTCAAAACGTAAAAACCTTAAAATGAAAATGGATTCAAATTATTATTCCATATTCGGTAAATGTTTAAAAGGACTAAACCTGCTTAACCTTGTGCTATTGTGTAAACCTCTTTTCACTTCGATCTCCCCATCAAAACACCATCTGACTGGTCATTTTGATGCTTCACCACTAGGGTGCAGACACCACATATGAAGTGTTTGGTGTTTTACGCAGCAAGGATTCGCTCCTGTGAGCATCAGCTTTACCTGAAAGACGTTATCTAGACAAATCCCCATAAATCACATCCACAGACACATTTGCACATCGGCTATGTTCAGAATCACTAAACACACACACACACACACACACACACACACACACACACACACACACACACACACACACACACACACACAGTCTGGATGAGTCTTACAGGTGGATCCAGAAAAACACAAAGGTTTAACCTTAAAGTTTTTCTTATTGTTTCCAAAATTGTAATTAATTTTTAGTACTACTACTACTACTACTACTACTACTACTACTACTACTACTACTAATATGCTTATGCATTTTTGACTGCATAACACACACATACACACATACACACACACAAACCTTTCATGACAACTGACATAAATATCCATAAACATCTTGTTTTCGGTCACGTGATAAATTGAAATTTTGGAGCTATGTGCTATTTTCTTCTGTCACAGTGACGTAATGGCGTCGGTGTGACAAAATATTAAACATTTAAACCTCAGTCAGGGAAACAAATACAGTATTACAGTATTGTGTCATATAGAGTATTTCCCCATATTTGTAGAGATCAACTTTTGACAAATTTACATCACGAATATGAACACAGACGAATGCATATTCTGTCTGTTTCTTAGCTAACTAACTTACTAAAGAAAGAAAGAAGGAAACAAAGTGATGATGAGGATCAGATTGCACATATCTCATTACATCGCAATTTCACATGTCATAGGACTTCATCCACATCATTCGACTTGGACACCCGAGCTACAAGTCATCTGTGAAAGTGAGTCAGCTTTCGAAAGTATCACGACACGTGATATTACACTTACGTAGGTGTTTTATTCCTCTTATACCACAGCAAATGTTTTTTTTTTTTTTTTTACTTGTTAAAGAATGACAGGTACTTTTTATCTGTTTATATTTACGTATAACGTCCATGCATCCAAAAATGCGACATGAACGTCTCTTACTCAAGCGTGTCGATTCTTAGATGTATTTTATTTGCACGTTAGCTGCAAAAATAAACCGTACTAATCCGACATGCTAATCAAAACACGATTAGTGGTCTGTGTTAACGACCCGAGTGATAAACGACACAAAACATGGAGGGCGACTTTACAACAACCAGAGACAACAGACAAAGACAGGGTTCATAGGTCAAAGGTGTAGTTTATATCCGATCGTTCAGGCTGTATTTCATGTGTACCACTTAACAAGCAAGGCATCAAAAATTGCTAAGGTTAAACTGTTCATGTTGGCACCTCGGCTATTAGGATGTTTGTCGCATGCTGGAGAAATGAAAACCGTAGGATATGTTGATCTGTAACCATCCCGACACTCGGCAGGTTCGATTTATAAACGACGTCATTGTTTGAATGATGGCCGACAGAAAGCTAATGAAATCTGCCGGGCAATCGCAACGCTCTCAAGCTCAGGCTGCTTTTTAAAGAGACGGAGGCAGCCTTGTTGTCAGGCAGACACTGTGAGGAGGGAAGTGGAGGGAGGGGGGGATACGGTAAGAGAGGAAGAGAGAGAAAGGGAAAGAGGGAGAGAGGGAGAGGGAGACAGCACCACTGAAAGAGAAGAAGATAAAAACAATGGAGAGGGTCAGAAGGTTTTCGAAAGTGTTACAGAACTGGGTGGATGGAGGAAGAAAGAAATCAGAGAGCAGAAGAAAAAAAATGTGTTTTTGTCTCTATGGAGATGTGGCATTCTGGATGAAGACTCCTGTTCTCTTCACTTTTAGCATACTGTTGGCAAACAGCTTTGTCTCCAGCACTAAAGCTCACAGAGAGTGATGGGCGAGACGGAGAGAGCAACTCAGGAGCATTTTACAGTCTTACAGTCTCTCTGTTTCTTCTACCTCACTGTCTGGGTGTTATAAGAAGATGACGAGCGAATGGATTCAGAGTGAAATCGCCGGACTGCAATTGTATCGCAAATGTAATTCGATCTTAATCACGTACTCGAGTAAAACAGGTGCCGTCCCATCCGTGTACCTAAAGGGATCTTTACATTACTCCTCTGAAAAAGTATTAAAAGGAACTAGAAGTTTACATGAAATAAAAGAAAATAAATGAATAAAATAGAAATATTTCTATAAATGCATGCTATAGATTACGGTACAATAACGCTAAAATGAAATCTATTTTTAAAAACTCCAAATTAAAATTCTTTTTAATCCAGAATAAGATTTTCAAATTCATTTAAATACATTTCATTAAATAACGAGTAAAGATGAATGAATAATTTATATTTTGCCATTTTATCTCTTTTACTTTACTTTACTGACTCCCATTAAAAGTAGGCAAAAATAAACAAATAAATAAATAAATACATATATTATATATAAATAAATTATATAAAAATATAATTTGAAACAATAGTTTCAATAGATTTGAAAAAAAAAAAAAGCAAGAACAAAAACATTTTTCTACTTTTTGCAGGTTAAAAGTTTGAGCTTATGTTAATATCCGTGAGATAGAATTGTCATATTGAAGCTTGATTTTTATTTATTTAATTGTTTCATTTATTCATTTGATTTAATTTAATTTAACAAATACATTTTTCGACTTTTTGCAGGTTAAAAGCTTGAGTTTATGTTCAAATCGGTGAGTAGAATTGTCATATTGAAGCTTGATTTTTATTTATTTAATTGTTTCATTTATTCATTTCATTTATTAAATACTTTTCATTTTTCCTTATTTTTTTCCCACTCTTCTACTGTCAAATTCCCTTTGATACTAAGTTGCTGATGTAGACTTGCACACCTGCGTAATCACTCGCACGTGTGCGGAATCATTTCTTCCGTCTCCTTTATCAAAAGATAAAACATTAAAATTCCGATGTCCTTATTTTTCAAATTCGCTTAGCAGCGTTTTTCTACAACTATCTGACAGAAGCAGCTTTAACAGCCAAACACAATAAAACATAATTTCATACTTGAAATGAGCAAAAAATATCTCAGACTAATAAGCGTAAGCATCTTAATTAATTTCTAATAATCTCGTTACTTTAACAAATTACATTGACTTGTATATTCGAGACATTATGCTAGGAGTCACAAACCTATAAGATAAGAATAGTTTTTTTTTTTCATGGTAGATGTAAATCGGTTTAAGCACAGAGATGAAATAATATCCCATGATGTTTGAAAGGTGTTCTTAATAGCGTCAGAGACAAGGAGATTACTTGAGCTCTATCAAAGCCACAGTAGAAGCAATATTGACTTGCTGTTTTGAGAAGGGAAGATAATTTAAAAAACATCGCTGCAATATTCGAGTGACACGCTGGCAGCTAAAATAGCTTCCCTTTTCCTATTATTTTACTAAAGTCCTTATTGAATCTGGTTTCCTTGTTGACTTCGAGAGCACTCAGAGACACATCTGAATCGCTGCGAAGTCCCGTTTGGATGCTATTTCTTTTCGCAAATGATTATACTCTGGCAGTGGGAGATTCCAAATGCTGTCTTCTTCATAAACTCAGGAGAATTAGCAAATGTTTAACTTCATAAAGGCTTAGCAGGCTTGATTAGCGCTGTCTTGGTTGTATTTTTTTGTCCCATCGACCCCACATTCAAGCTCCTTACGAGCACATTGGTAATTCTTTTTCTAGTCAGCGGAGACTTGTATAGCTTTTTAGCACTAATTAGCATGCTCTAATCCACATATTCTCGCCCACTTCCCGACGGTATCGTTTGCCATTTCGCTGACAGAGATGTCCTCTCTGTGCATGAATTATGCACCGGATTGACTCGCTGTCCAATTAATAATTATGGGCAAACAGCAGTGGGTGGAATTAGTGACGCGTTTCTGATTTATCTACATGACGACTGTTCAAAGAATAACAAGCTGTTTTCCAGCGTTTCGTAACCGCAAAAAAGCGTCAGCCATCACGTCAGGATCTGACGGCGAAATCCATGTATCATCCTTGCTCCGTTTGCTCGAGTATACTTAATGAAGAATTTATGTTAATGAAATATGAACAGTCCAACGAAAGAACGCCGTAATACATAATTAAAGCGAACAAACCGGAACTGCTGAACAATACTTCGGAGGCCTTTGATATTTGTTTTTCTTTTTTTTTTCCCCGTCTCTATTACAGATGATAAGTGTTAGTTGAATGGGTGAGGTGTTTTGTCAAAGAAAGCATGATGCTTGGAGGAACACTTTAGATAACCAAGAGGCAGCGTCGAAACAGTACGCCCGATGCCTTTAATTACATATCTCCAGCTACAGCTGCTAATAAACAAGAAGAGCAAAAAGAGTCATGTAACTATGAGTCATGGAAATAATCTTGATTTGCCTAGTGGGCCTTATTTTCACACTGGTAATGACTATGGTTTTAATTGACACTTTGAAAGCTGTTTTTTTATTTTTTAAGTTTTTTATTATTATTATTTTATCAGTTATACCGAAATCGAGCGCAAATAGACAACTTTTTTTTTTTTTAACTATTTTATATCTGTACTTTGAGACTCTCAATAAACTGAACTATAAAAAAAAATGCAATAACATGTTACATGCTCTAGTCATCTGCGAAATAAAGATAGAAGATCATTAAAAAGAAAATATGGACCATATGTTCTTACTTGCCATCCTGCTCAGTTTTATATCAAGGTTTCACTTCCTGCTTTTAACCACAAAATGTGAAGTTCTTAGGCATGTGACAAATGTGAATACTTATGCAAGGTGCTGTAAGTGAGATTATATGTTTTACATATTAACATTCATGTTGACAATACAAACAATCCTTTAGGACTCACATTTATGGACCTGGACTTAAACAAAACATCACTAGAGCAACTCGTTGTCGTAATCATAGGCTAAATTTAATAATATGTTATTATTATATTGGTAAATTAAAAAAAAACAAAACGTACTATACACACTACCTGTACAACAGACTAAACGTGTCTCACCACGTTATCGTTATCGACTCGGTAGAACTGTTATTCGACCACTAAAAACAGACTCACAAATAACCTGCCTGATCTGTCTCAACTTCAACCCTTAAACACAAACAATCTATATGAAATGACTAACAGCATAGGCGCTATCTTCACTAGCACATTAGGTTCATAGCCTAATTTAGAACCAGTTCTTTCTGATTCGACCGCCAAAGCACCGGCGACGAACCAGGAAAAGGGGTTCTCAAGTAGCACCAAAACATTGCTGGTCTAGACTTAAGAACCGCTTGCGTCAGGAGCTGTGGGCGGGGCTACTGTTAGCGCCTTTGATAATGTACCTTAAGTATACTAATGTTTAATACACTTTTACTTTACTGCGATTTGATACATTATCAGCACACATGATAGTAGGTAGCTACACGCTAAGGCTAATTTTTTTTCTGTTAACGATAAAATAACGTTATGTACTTTATCGATTACAACCTCCGTTTATACAGATTACACGGAGCCGCACGTACACGTTTTATTCGCCGCGTTTGGATGTATGTTCGCAAAGCCATGAGCATTAACAGTAAAGCAACATCCGCCATTGTTGTTGTGTTTGTGTTTGCCGCTGCTGCGCTAACGTCGCTGGGACACGTGACACGTATACAGTGACGTCACACTCGGCGCTGTGATGCTCTCTAGCCGGTGGAAAGGCAAACCGGTTCTTAGAAGGTTCTCCAGTGGAACCAACTTTGAACCAGCACCAGCACTAGCTCTGAACCAGCACCTGGTTCTTTCCGGTGGAAAAGAGGCATTAGTGCTGCATTCGACACTATAGATCACAACATTCTCCTAGATTGCTTACAAAATTACACAGGTATTCAGGGACAGGCTTTAAATCGGTTTAGATCCTACCTGCCTGATCGATACCATTTTGTAGAATTAAATGGTGAATCCTTCAGTTTATTGCCAGTTAATTATGGAGTCCCTCAAGGATCAGTTCTAGGACCTCTGCCTATCTCAATATACATGCTTCCCTTAAGAAACATCATAAGGAGGCATGGGATTAGTTTCCACTGTTATGCTGACAATACCCAGTTATATATCTCATCAAAACCAGATGAAATACCTAAATTGTCTAAATTAAAGATCGGATGACTTGTAATTTTCTGTTGTTAAACTTATTGGTCCAAAAACCAGTAAACAGAAGCTCTCACACTTCAACTCCCATTTAGAAGGCTGTACTGTAACTTCTAACTCAACAGTGAAAGACCTGGGTTTTATTTTAGACAGCAAACCATATCGCCCATATTACAAAAACAGTCCTCTTCCACCTATTAGAAATATTGCTAAGCTTGAAAACATCTTATCTTTTTTCTGATGCTGAGAAGCTAGTTCATGCATTCATGACCTCCAGACTGGATTATTGTAATGCATTACTAGGTGGTTGTCCTGCATCTTTAATAAATAGGCTACAGTTAGTCCAAAATGCAGCTGCCAGAGTTTTTACCAGGACAAGAAATTATGATTTTTGATCATCTCTACACTGGAAATCTGGAAAAAAAAGTGTCACTTGTGGGAGGGTTTGGTTATAAAAAATACCTTTACCTCTGAATATCTCTCCGATTATCAAAAATGCTACGAATAATGCATATTCTGTCCATCACAGGTCAGAGGGGTAAAAAGTGTATTTAGTCGGAAGTCGTCCAACACCGTGATTCACTCTTGGGATTGTGCTCTCAGGACCTAAACGTTCAACTTGGGTTTCATCTGATTAAAGAACGTTTCAACATGTAAAATTTTTTTTCTCTAAACTAAAAAAAGAGGATTTCATAAGACTTTGGGTTTTTGGCTTAGTAAATAAAAACCATCTCCGGGAAATGAGAAAAACTCTACAGCACTAGGATCTGTAGGAGATCTTAAGCCCCGATATTGTTTTAGAAGTTTTGTCTCAGTATCAAACTCTGCGATGTTGTTCTGTAAGTTATCGTGCAGAGTTGAAATGGTTCCGATTTTGTATCTAGACTCAAACTGAAACTCTTGGCAAATATACTGCGTCTTTGCTTTAGCTTTCCTGAGAGAAATATCGAGACTGTACTGACCTCCAGCCGATCTGTCCTCATAAGCTTCTGGGCGGCGGCGGCAGCTGCAGCGGGCACAGGGACGTTAGGAGTGCTGGTCATTAGTACAGGTGCGCTGGGCATGATCTCATTGGGCACCAGGCCTGGAGACACGGGACCCAGATACGGGTTAACCAGTGCTGTGGCGTTGGTGGCCAGGCTGGGCGTGACGGAAAACATGGGCTGCAGTGGAACACAAGATGTCCTGAGATTAGCATAGATATTGAGAACATCCTGATCTGGCTACATCATTTCTATATTAATTCTATTATTGAGTTGTGATTCGAACTTAACTTACACAAATAACTACACAATCGTGTATAATAGTACTAATAATAATGGCTGTTAGTTCCAGTGTAGTACTGTACTATAGGTAAAGTAAAAAATAATGACATTAAAGTGAAAAAAATATATATATATTTGAAAAAACATTTTAAAGACAAATAAAAAAGAATTGCTATATGCATAAAATGTATTGAATGCCAGGTACTGTGTATTAATTACAGCATACATATGCTACCATTGGAATGAAATTGGTGGTGGGTGTCATAGTCTGAAAAATAAAGCAGACGGTCTGTGAACAGAATGTTCAGATTTTAAGTGCATATGTTAATTTATTTTAAAAAAATGTTCAGGTTCAGTGTTTTCTTAAGCAATGAGTATCGACTTACAACATTTTTATATATATTTATTTACTAAAGTCATCAAAACATTTCCTATAACTGAATTCTACTGAATATAATAGATTGTTCATGTCATGTGTCATATGTCATGTGGTAATGAAAACTAACTCGGAAAACAGACTCAAACTATAGTATATTATTATTTTTACAGGAATGCACGCCTTGACATCTTCCATATAACCATATCTATTTATTGCTCTGTACTACTTTATCTATTGCTTTGTGAAAACCTCTGCTGTGTTTTTGGGTCGGGGTTTTTCCAAAGATTTTAAAAGATTTCAGAAAGTTGGTCCAAACATTAAATTCGCAAGTTTAATCCACAATAAATCCAGACTCTGTTGGCTTTTAGTGTTTTTTCTGCTGTTGATGACCTTACACAGAATTTTAGTGGTTGATGATATCACCTTCAAATTTTAGATGGTTATGAACAAACACTTGAAGTGTCTCAGAAAGGAGAAATGGGTTTGATATCAACATCTACTTTAAAGGTACAAACATTCATTCATTCATTTTCTACCGCTTATCCGAACTACTGTACCTCGGGGAGCCTGTGTCTATCTCAGGCGTCATCGGGCATCGAGGCAGGATACACCCTGGACGGAGTGCCAACCCATCACAGGGCACACACACACTCTCATTCACTCACACACTCACACACTACAGACAATTTTCCAGAGATGCCAATCAACCTAACATGCATGTCTTTGGACCGGGGGAGGAAACTGGAGTACCCGGAGGAAACCCCCGAGGCACAGGGAGAACATGCAAACTCCACACACACAAGGCGGAGGCGGGAATCGAACCCCCAACCCTGGAGGTGTGAGGCGGACGTGCTAACCACTAAGCCACCGTGCCCCCCAAGGTACAAATATTTGTGGTTAAAAAAACTTTTAAAAAAACAATTTTTTTTCTTGAATTCTCAATAAATATATTGCCCCATGTTAAAAGTCAAGATAAAAACTAGAAATCCATAAACCCAAACACTAATACTATCCCTAAAGCCTAACCCTAAACCCTAACCCTAAACCTTAACCCTAAATCCTAACCCTAATCCTTTTCTCTTTTTGTAAAAGTGTTGTAAAATGTAGTTTTGCAAAACTACAAATTACTTATACACTAATCCCTCGCCACTTCGCGGTTCAAGTTTCGCGGCCTCAGTGCACCGCCGATTTTTCAAAAATATTCATCGAAAAATTAAAATAAAAACGGTTTCCCAGGATGCCAGACAAAGAGAGAAACTCTCTTAGAGGCTTTGTACATACCCACGGGCACTCAGACAAGGCACATGATTGGTTCCCGGCCCGAGATCTGAGCTGATTGGCTGCGCATCATCGCATCCTCTCCCAGCTTCTTCCCTTGTTGTATCTCGCCACTCTCGTTCACTCTGTTAATTGTGTCTCGTGTATCGTGTTCGAAAATTAACTTTTCGTTAAGCCCTTACGATGCCTCCTAAGCACCATGCCCCTGCGAAAGATTCCTCTAGTGAGCCCAAGAGGAAGAGGAAGATGATGACCATCAGTGAAAAGGTCAAACTTAGGGCCAATCCTACTTCGCGGATTTTCACCTATCGAGAGGGGTTCCGGTCCCCATTAACCGCGATAAACAAGGGATCGCTGTAGTTACAACAAAAACAGGCACATATTCCATGACACTAGCCAATCATGGGCATTTATGAGCTCATGTATGTGAGAAATGGCAGATTGTTCATACTTGTTCCTGTGAGTGTATTTTGTAGATATCGTATGATAAGCGAGAGATACAGTACCTATTGACTATGAATAAATTAGAAAAAATTTAGGGAATTTAATTAATATAATGAATGAATTTTATTCAAAGAACAAAAACATAGTACAAGGGAACCACAGCTCAGAAATAACTTGACAAGACAAAGGTACAAGCTAATCAAGAAACAAGCCACGAAGGCAGAATCTGTGACTTAAAGTGTTTATAAGGACCGTATTGTCGGATAATCTTACACGCCGATACGTGAAGGACGTTAAAACACAGAAAACACAGGAACACATTTCTGTGATGTAACCAGTTTGACCTTCGCTAATAAGTTGCCATGGTGCTTTAGCTTGTATTCCATGTTTATGTTTATGTAATCTCAGCATTAGCACTTTTCACAGCAGGAGTGCATAAGGTAATAAAATGTTATTTATGTTTCACTAACGCACTTGAATATCTCTGTCATTAACCAGCGTCGCTGTCAGAGAGCTCATGTTAAGGTCTACAGTACGTGGAAGTGAAATGATGCTCTGTAATCCAGGACATCTTTGAGATTGAGGGCATAAACTGGGTCTAATTAGATAACCCGATCTAGGAGCATGAAAATAAATCCAGCATGACCACGTCAAAGACGTCCCCTGAGGACCCGGGTGTCACTGCAGCGTCCCAGAGGAAGACTCTTAACCTTTGTGTGTTTATACACCATTTTGAATTAAGGTTTCCTGCCAAATGATAAATAGCAGGAGAAAAAAAAGTGGGAAAGTGAAGCTGATCTTTATCTCTTCTGTCTTTGTGTTTAGGTTCTCTCTTTATGAGCTTCTTCACCGCTACACTGTATTCTCTTCCTTTTTCATGCCACCTGTCTCTGTCTCCGTCTATCTACCTCACCCTTTCTTCTTTCACTCTGTCTGGTGAAAAGAAAAAGATCCTGAGCTCTGTCTCCTGGAAGATCTGTCGTTCTTTCTTTCCTGCTGTCTCTCCTCACTCTTTTATCGCCTCCTTTCATGTGATAAGAACCAATAAAGCCTGGGATTCCTTTCAAGATTCTTTTGGCCCTAGACGGAGATCGAGAGACGCCTTAAACCAACAGTGTCACTGGACACACGCTGTTTACTTACACTCGATTACTGAATCTGTTTCTGTGGAAAAGCTTTCCAGTGTTCTTGGCAGAGA
This sequence comes from Tachysurus fulvidraco, assembly GCF_022655615.1. Taxonomy (NCBI): domain Eukaryota; kingdom Metazoa; phylum Chordata; class Actinopteri; order Siluriformes; family Bagridae; genus Tachysurus; species Tachysurus fulvidraco. The sequence continues at coordinate 15,593,391 of NC_062539.1, forward strand.
AAGGATGATAGATAGTGAATATTTTTTTCACATTTTTTTTTTTTTACAAGGAAAGCAAAAGTGCCAGCACTCTGTAACAGTCATTGTGTTTTGCACAGGACGTTTTCCCAGCCCAGGAAAATCTTACGCTGGAGTTAATGCTTCCGGAAAATTCCAGTAAAATGACAAGCTGTATTATTAGTGAGCGAGGAAGGGAGGTATACAGTAAGGAGATGCTGGTGAGGGAATGGCGATAAGTGAGTGACAACAGGAGATAACTTCAGCAAATCGCTGTATTATACATCATATAATTAACCAAGTAACCTAGTGAACCAGAGTTAACGTATTCAATGATAGAGACTTAAGCACTTCTGTACGTCGCTCTGGATAAAGACGTCTGCCAAATGCTGTAAATGTAAATGTAAATGTAAATGTAATTATCGCTCTATATTGGCCCCTAGTGGAACAACAGAGTTTTAGCACTTTTTTCTAAATCTTTATTTTAATTACGCTGTAATTATATACAACAGCTAAAATTTTATAATTCTACATATCAAAAGCAAAATAAACACCACCATAGCGTATTTAAGACATAGAAATGTTCTCCTGGTGTAGAGGATAAAGCTAGATGCAGAATTACTAACGGTAAACAAGTACGTCACTTCGATCTCCATTCATCTCTGATTTGTTTCCGTAGCAAGATTTAGATAACTAGTTAAGAGAAAGCATTTTTTATCATTAAACAAAAAAAACCCCAAGCAAACAGGTAAAGCAATATTTTGGAAGAACCACAACAACTACCATAGAAAAATATTGTATATGTTATCTTTGTAAACTGATGATCAACAGTTTAAAACCTCATGAGAACTCATTAAAAAAACAAACAAAAAAAAAGACATTAGAGCAAAGGCACTCTTGGCCATTCTTATAAAAGAGTAAGTGTTTATTGTGTTACAAATGGGCTTTCAAATAGTCGATTAGCCTAGCAGGCCGCTAACAATGCTAGCGATGTTAACACCATAAGCCTAAAAACTCTTGAGGTCTCATTATGAAGTAAAACAGGACAGTAAGGGATTTGGTATCAGGTGGATTTTGTGTTCATAGAGTTATAACTTGGCTTTCAAGCAGCTGTGAAGTTTAATAAATCTTCCTTGATAATAACGCTAACTCGAGTCGAACTCTACGAGCCAAGGTAGGTTCTGAAGGTGGAGCTTTGTGTAAACGGATGAGGATGGATTAAAAAAAGTTTTAAAAAATCGGTACACTGTTGTTTAATTCATCTACTTAACTGATCTTATCTTAGCGAATGCTGAGAAACGGCAAATAAGATACAGTCTCTATACCTGAGATTTAATCAGAGTTCTTTTTCTTTCTTCCTTGGGTGAGTCAGATTTCCAGGACAAATTTGCACATGGCTAACGTCGCTGAATAACAGCAGCATTAAAAAGCTGCCCACACTCTGCGCTGTGAAGTTTAACTTTAAAACACACACATTCACATACACACACTGCCACATGACTCTTTACATAACGCTAATGAAAATAACACCGCTTACATAACCATTATAGTGAGACGCCTGTCTTTAAGGGTTTACACTCGGATGCGTTTGCTGTCAATCGAGTCGAGATTGATCCGTCATTACGTTCCAGCGCCAGCAAAGGATGAAGAAAAAAGAGAAACAGAAATGAGAAATATGATACAGAAAACTGCATTCATTTACCAGCAAGGAGAGAAAAAATAGTCCAGAGGGAGATTTGCTGTGCCTGAGCTGAAATGGGACAAATCTGCAATTAGCGCCACTTTTTTTTTTTTTTTTTACTTTTTATTTTTATATGTATGTATGTATGTATGTATGTATGTATGTATGTATGTATGTATGTATGTATGTATGTATGTATGTATGTATGTGTGTATGTATGTATGTATGTATGTATGTATGTGTGTATGTATGTATGTATGTATGTATGTATGTATGTGTGTATGTATGTATGTATGTTTGTATGCATGTTTGTATGTATGTTTGTATGCATGTTTGTATGTATGTATGTATGCATGTTTGTATGTATGTGTGTATGCATGTTTGTATGTATGTGTGTATGTATGTATGTATGTATGCATGTATGCATGTATGTATGTTTGTATGTATATATAAAATATATTTTGGGGTTTTTTATTCCTGAAGCTCAGCAATATTGGCTCCAGGATCCTGGACTCCAAGGTAGAGATATTGTATGAACTGCTAATTGAAATTTGGATGAGATCAGTTTAATCTCCTAAAACCTCTTTTTTATTTATTTATTTTTTTTAAGTTTCCCATCCATTGAAGTGTATATTTTTGCCTTTTGAGTTATGTTTTTATTTAAAAAAAAATGCATAGTATAAATGCACAAGATCATTTTCCAGAGACAAAGCTACAGATTAATTCATTAATTCATTAATTTCTTTGGGGACATAATGGCTTTTTTGTCTCACACCTTAGAGAGTTGGGGGTTTAATTCCTGCCTCCACCATGTGTGTCTCATGTGGTTCCCTTTTTTTCTCATTTTTGTGAATGCATGTGTGTGTGTCTTTGTGTGTGTGATTGTGCCTTGCAACTGGTTGGCACCCCGTCCAGGGTGTCCGCTGCCTTGTGGGTCGAGTCTCCTAGGATAAATTCTAGATTTGCCGTGACCCTGTGTTGGATAAGGGGTCCAGAATATGGATGGATAGAAATTAACCATGAAAAGCAATTATATATATATATATATATTTTTTTAATGGTTGGAGGTGAATTCTAAATATATCTCTAGGTCCTTAAAATCCTCAACTGTTTAGTTGTATAACCGCAAGCCACTCTGGATGAAGGTGTCTACCAAATGCTATAGATGTATTTGTGTTGGTATTTACACTCAAATGCAGTTGGAATAAACTCAGAGAGTTTATTTCAAAGGCCACAATTTGCTTTCTCTTGCTCTTTAAAATGGATAAACTACAAAAAATGGCAACTAATATAAGGACAAAATGATAATAATAATAATAATAATAATAATAATAATAATAATAATAATAATAATAATAATAAAAAACAATACTTGTTAGCCGGATCCCCAAAACACACCCAGAATCGGTCGCACATGGACTCGGATCTGTCCCGGTTCGGACTGAACCGTTTCCTGTAATCATGATTACGACTTGTAACTGGCTATGTCGTAGTAGGAAAGTGAAACAGACATCTTATTGTGAAATGTTTAAAATCGTTAGCGCACAGCTTCAAAAGAAGAATCGACGACATTGATGGAAAACTGGCAGCTGTCGTTCTGTAGTTGGCGGTGAAAGCCGGGGCTCGGGCTCGGGCTCGAGAGGAAGCGGTGAAAGCTTCAAAAGCCGCAAAACTTGGAGGCTGATGCTGGAGATGGATGGATTCAAGGGTTATGGTGGTAATGAAGAGTGAAAATCAAGAAGCAGGCCAGGGGCTAGTATAGCTAGGCAGAAAACTGTTGCTCCATCAGAGAAACAGAAAATGGCAACAGATAACGGTAACTAGCTTCATAGTACATACACACAGTGTGGTAGGTTTTAAGCCAAGGTGCCTGGACAGACCTGAAACAGACTCTCTAAATTGGTTCTCCGAATTTAGATTTATTTTTCACCTTTGGTACAGATGTTGCTTTGTTTGGAACCGGGTTTCATCCCGTCAGCTCGTGGAACTCACGCCTAGTCTTTTGCTTCAGATGTCTAAATGCTGACCTTTCCACATTTGCCAGCTTTTCAGAGCTCTTTCAGGCATCCTGATCTATTCGCACTAACTCCCACACAAAGATTCTGACCATGTGCCACACCATAACAGAACGGTCTCTGAGCAGGGATGGGAAAGTTCTGGAACAAACGTTAATCCGTTCCAATCCATTTGTATCTTGGTAAATGTGGAAAGACTTAATATCAAGGTTATATTCGTAATGACTTATGAACTGTTGTAATGCTTTCATAACGCATTATACGTCGTCCAGTATTAAAAACACACGACATCTTATGGCTGTGTAGCTTTATTACGCATAATAAAATTATCATATTTAATAATTGATGATAGGAACTAATTGCAAAAACTATTCTGAAGTCATTTGTTCAGATATTTCCTGATAATCCTTTATTTATTAAAGAAGCAAAAACGTCAGGTCTCATAACACATTATACCCAGAGTATCTGGGGTCCTGTTGTGTGCATTAATCATGCATATACAGTACATTATTCATTAAATCCCTGTGCCACTTTATATAATGTATTATGAGTTCTTGTTATTTCTTTTGCTCTATGAATTAATTATAACAAAGAGATTAAGAGGAAACGTAACATCTGTGTATTTTGGGGTTTGGAAATGCATTCGATTTAATGAACATTTCTATTTAATATAATATCTGATTTTGCTTTATAAGAAGTTATAATCTATGCTTAAATTAGAAAAAAATGAAAGCAGATACATTGACATTTAATCATAATCGTTAATGCATCCGAAACTGTAATTCATAAATATTCTAGAATTATTTATCTAATTCCGTGTAATTGATGCGTTGATAGATCGTTACGCGTATGTCTTTTTTTTAACGTGTTTCCAAACATGTATGAATCTTTATGTTTGGATTCTTTAAAAGTTTCATGCTGAACTTTTCCAGGCTTCTATGTTGCATCATGCGTTGTGATGCAGGCTTTCTGCAGTCCAGTATAGACTTACTCACCTCACTGTGCTAGAGATATCTGGTCTCAGATTATAGCTTTAATCTCATTTTGCTCTGACGCTCATCATGCAGAACGGTAATTCTAGATAATATATGTGGGTCATCGTGGAAGGAGCTCGAGTGCTCGGTCTCGCCGCAATTCGATGTGGTTCGGTATAAAATCCGAACCCAGGAACGTGTGTATCGAGGACGGATCGTTGTCTCGGTTTGCTATCATATTATGCTAAACATGAATAAAAGAGTAGATCGTGATAGACTAGGGAAAAGCATCCAAAGTAAAATACTACTACAATATGATTTGCAGGAAGCAAAGCCAAAATAATATCAGATTTGGTGTGGAAATATGCCTGCAGATCATAAGATATATGACAAAGTTGTATCAACAATGCAGACTTTCATCTTCAGAAAGGAAGCCTTTGTGAACCTTCAGATTATGTTAATTAAATGTTCCTTGAGCAAATGAAGTGCCATTTGTGGAAAGATGATAAACACCTAACCATAAGTGTGTGTGTGTGTGTGGGTGTGTGTGTGTGTGTGTGTGTTAACACATCTCACCACAGGCTGCAATTGTGTGCCAGGCATCATGGCGTTGGCCAGCTGCATCTGTTGGGCCAGCATGGCCATATTCTTCTGCTGGATCAAGTTATTCCTGCCATTGATCTCGAGCTGCGTCTTTAGGTGGGGCGGAGGGTGCAGATACTTACAGTTCTCTCTGGAGCAGCGGCCCTGCGAAAAGAAGAGAGAGAGAGAGAGAGAGAGAGAGAGAGAGAGAGAGAGAGAGAGAGAGAGAGAGAGAGTTATGCACCAAGATCTCGGCTCATTTTAATTCACAGCTGAAGGAAAAAGAACGTGAGTCACGGCTTCATGCACCCACAGGTTAGATGTGGGCTGTTGGATGTTTTATTCTGTCATCCCCACCACCACTACCATCAACATCATCATCATCATCACCCCCTCCCCAAACACTTTACAGTATACACTTTCCCTCACTCCTTTGTTTATATCTTTACACCTTTACTCATTTTTTATTCAGACACAAATTTAAACGTATTAAACTAGGCAGCCATTTGTTACTGGATATAATACACATATATGTTCTTTATGAATAAAAATAAGGCATAGAACACAACCTTTCCAATGAAACAGCAGGTCAATCTTCAACTGTCCACTTTTACTGAGTCGGTGCCAAGTGTAGTGTTATGGAACCTGATGTGATCTGCTAATATTGTATTTGATACTTTTCTGCTCACCGTGGTTGTAAAGAGTGGTTATTAGTGTTACTGTAACCTTCAAGTCATCAGTTCAAGTCAAGTCAGTTCAAGAAGCTTTTATTGTCATTTCAACCGTGTATAGCTGACGCAGTATATTGTGAAATGAAAAAATGTTTCTACAGGACCATAGTGTGACATAAAACAACACAGAGCTCCAAACCATTCTCCAACCATTCTCCTTCAAGACCTCCGACCATTCTCCAACCATTCTCCTCTGACCTCTAACCATTCTCCAAACCGTTCTCCTTTGACCTCTGACCATTCTCCAACCATTCTCCTTTGACCTCTAACCATTCTCACAATTCTCCTTCAAGACCTCTGACCATTCTCCAACCATTCTCTTCTGACCTCCAACCATTCTCCAAACCATTCTCCTTTGACCTCTAACCATTCTCCAAACCATTCTCCTTCAAGACCTCTGATTATTTCCCAACCATTCTCCTTTGACCTCTAACCATTCTCCAAACCATTCTCCTCTGACCTCTGACCATTCTCACCATTCTTCTTCAAGACCTCTGACCATTCTCCTATCACCTCCAACCATTCTCCAAGCCATTCTCCTCTGACCTCTGACCATTCTCCAACCATTCTCACAATTCTCCTTCAAGACCTCTGACCATTCCCCAACCATTCTCTTTTGACTTCTGACCATTCTCCAACCATTCTCCTCTGACCTCTAACAATTCTCCATACCATTCTCCTTCGAAAATCCCCGACCATTTCCCAACCATTCTCCTTTGACCTCCATCCATTCTCCAAGCCATTCTCCTCTGACCTCTGACCATTCTCACCATTCTCCTTTAAGACCTCTGACCATTCTCCAAACCATTCTCCTCTGACCTCTGACCATTCTCCAACCATTCTCCTCTGACCTCCAACCATTCTCACCATTCTCCTTCAAGACCTCTGACCATTCTCCAACCATTCTCCTCTGACCTCCAACCATTCTCACCATTCTCCTTCAAGACCTCTGACCATTCTCCAACCATTCTCCTCTGACCTCCAACCATTCTCCAAGCCATTCTCCTCTGACCTCTGACTATTCTCCAAACCATTCTCCTTTGACCTCTAACCATTCTCTTTTAAGACCTTTGACCCTCTGACAATTCTCCAAACCATTATCATCTGACCTCTAACCATTCTCCAAACCATTCTCCTTTAACTTCACGGGATTTTACACACGATTTTGTTATCCCAAGAAATGAAAGGTTTCTGAAATACTCAATCCATCTCAAATCATCTATCACCAACAACACTCCACTGAGATCGCAGATTTTCCCACTGAACAGCTCTTGACCTCTTGACAAATACATGTACATAATTTAATACCAAACAATTGTATGTTTGGATATTTTTACAGTTGTACAAGTGATCCTAATAAATGGATTTATAGAAAAAGACAAACACTAGAAATAAAGAGAAAGAGAGAACGAGAAAGAAAACCCTCCTGTATGAATTCCTCTCAGGTCCGAACCGAGTCTGGGAGATGACGATGATCATATATGCGCAGCATTGCTTATGTTATGCACGGAATAAAAAGAGGACTACAATTCAGATGGTCATAAAGCTTTGACGCACCCCTCCTCCTTCCTTTCTTTCTTTTTCTTTTTGCTTCTCTGGCTCTGTTCGCACCTTGGTGCTCATAGCAGTCCCATGCTGTCTTTCAGTGCACTCCCCATGAATACTGAACAGATCTGGCCAGAAGGGGCATGTGGGTGTTTGCGTATGCGTGTCTGTGTGTGTGAACACAGTGTGTCATCAGCCACTAGGCTGTAATTACCCACAAGCAAACAAAAGCTATCACACAGGATGCAGCTGATGACCCCCTGGACCCCCACTAAAACCTCTCTACAGTATATCCATCTTTTTCTCTTTAATTTCCTGAAAACAACATGACCCACTTATTTCTCTTCTCTCCAATCCTCTCTGTCTTATGTCACAAATGTATGGTCAAGAACACACCTTTTTTTCATTTTCTATACTTTCTTTTCCCCATTTTAACTGGGTTTTAACTGTCAGCAGTTAAATCCTTGCAGTCTAACCTGTGATTGGTTGCTACATTCATGAATCTGCCTGGCAACAGGGAAACGGTGCGTGCTGATTGGCAGGAGCGCTGCAGCCTGTGTGGTTCCAGCTCTGCACTGTTTCTGACACTAACCTTATTTAACTCTGCACGTTATTGATTGCAGCTAATTGCTAAATTCATTTCCTTTTAACATGCACATCCCCTGGAGCTTAGAGAGCTGACCCAGTGTATGCCGTCATTAATGCTGTGGACATGCTGAGGCAATTTTAGCTGTAGCTGATTTTGAGGGTGGCTCGAAATAACCCTTCCACTGGTTTACAATGCAATTAAATTAAAGCCAGTGCTATTCCCTCGTTTAGGTGGACGTAACATCAGAATCTAATCTAATGCATTGTTTGAAATATACAATAGAAATTAAAAAATACAAAGACCTCCTTTCTTGGCTCCAATTTTCTGTCGTGCTTTTTGCCTTTCACTAAATTTGACTAAAAGGACTGCATCGTATCTCGCCGGGTCTGGGACGCGTTTAAGAGCCTAAAAAGTGCTGCTGGTACTTGAAAGACATCCAATCATGGAGACAGCAAATGGTGGAATAAATTGATCTCATTCGAATGGAGGGAGAGAAAGTTCCCATCTGCAAATGATGAGCATTTAAATGGGTCTGGTGGCCTAATAAAAATAGGCCAAAAAAAAAAAAAGACCTAGTTCCTGGATTAAGTGTTTTCTTAGCCACTCTGTCTTTTTCATGGCATGAGAAAATGCAGATTTATTAAAAAATAAATAAATAAATAAAAGCAGGTACGACAATAGCGCCAGTGAAAGGTTTGTATTAAAGTACTTGATTCTGATACGCCACTGTTTCCATAGTAGCAGCTAATTCGCTTATGTGGTATGTGGTAGCCAAGTGGTTAAGGTGTTGGGCTAACAATCGGAAGGTTGTGAGTTTGATCCCAGGTCCACCAAGCTGCCACTGTTTGGCCACTGAGAAAGGCCCTTAACCCTCAATTGCTCAGCTGTATTAAAAAAGAGATCGTGTAAGTCGCTCTGGATATGTAAATGTAATTCGCATTGATTAATCATAAACAAAACGTGTCCAACTGTTTATATTGAGAAAGTTTCAGAGAGAAGACATTAAGGAAGGAGTCTACGGTGTTAGTGCTTTGTAACAGTCAGAGTTAAAGCTGTAAGTTTTCCAACACGGAAGATAGTTCGTAGTGTCGGTTTTTTTTGTTTGTGTCTTATTAACTATGAAAGATAGCAAAAATAGAACATCTCTATACACAGGGATTATCATCGTTCCCAAATGTTCAACAAAATTGTCCGTAATTGTATGCTAACAATTACGGACTGTTTTTAATCTAATAACATTATCAGCATTTTGTATTCGACTAAATCAAACCAGCCCATTGTTGATTAATCTCCTATAACATCATGCCTTGACTCTCTTTGGTGCAAAAAGCATGACTGATCCAGTTACAGTTGCTCTATAGCTCCTAATACGAGCAGGATGTAGCCTACGTACGATGAGTAAAATCAACAAGAGATACGAATGACTTATTAAGCATAGAAATAATAGACATCTCAAGCGAAAGCTTATTTTAGGAGTAACAGCTGCTGCCCTGAGAACGCCCCAGGGAACGTGCATCCTCGCCTGCTTTACCCTTAGCTCCAGACAACCTCTCATGTCTTAAAACTTGTAACCTAGAGATCCAGCATGCAGCCATTTTCCTCTAGTCCCCTGCTTTGGATTATTTAATAGGTGATATTTTTCATCATGTCTTTCTGATCAAGCTCATTTCCTTCAGGACAGTGCTCATAGGGCTACATAAACCCTTCATGACCAATAATGACCTCTTTCTAAACATTTATAAAGACATTCTGTCAGGAGACAACTGTCAATAGTTGCTTTTGTCCACTTTGATGCCAAGACATGCAGTTTGGTAATGACGTAAAAACCTTTACATAGTGTGTTACAGTATGTTCAAACTGATGGGATATAGTTCTGTAATTAGCACAAAAAAAAAAATTAATAAAAAAAAATAATTTTAATTAATTAATTAATTAAAATGAATAAAACAACAATAACAGCAACAGCAATGACAATAATAATAAAACAGAATAAAATAAAATAAAAGAATAATAAATCATAAACAATTATTATTTTTTTTACTTTATAATTTATTTAAAGATTATTTATTCTAATTCTAGACATTTCCTTTCCAATTATTTCACGTTGTTCGAAAAAAGTGATGTTTAAAACTATCTTTTTTTTACCATTTATTATTTATAACTTTTTAAAATATTTCCTTTTATTATTGTTGTATGTTTTTTATTTTATTATTTAAAAAAATTTTTTTTTAATTTTTTTTTATTAACATTACTCTTATTCTATATAGTTTCACTGTCAGTGTGATACTCGGCAAACTTCAAACACACGTCTTGCACGTAGAGCCCTCAGTGGACTAAACACTCACACACACACACACACACACACACACACACACACACACACACACACACACACACACACACACACACACACACACACACACACACACACACACACACACACACACACACACACACACACACACACACACACACACACACACACAGATATCTCCCACTGTGTGTGTTCAGAAAGAGACTAACTAGCACAGATCATACTGCAGTGATGAAAGCAAATCCCTCTAGAAGCTTCTGTCTGTGGTCAGTAATAAAAAGCGAAGGATGGCAGGATCGGCCCATATCTCACACTGTCACTAAACGAGTGTGATCTTGTAACCTGTCTGTATCGGTGTCGCTGTACCAACAGATGTATTCAGAGTACTAATGATCACGCTGCTCATTGGAGACCTTGGCTAGCTAAAATTGGTGTTTATATGTCTGGGAAATTGATACTTGAGTTTGTAGGCCAGAGTGCACGCCGTGTGTATTTGCTTTATCCCTCTGCACCACCGATCTATTATTAGCGGGAAAACTGGAGCAAATTTATCTGGGACTATTGGACTGTGTCACTCGTACGAGCCTGATATGGACTTTTTGTGTGAAAGCGTGGGTGCCTACGAGTGTGTCTATGTGTGTGTGTATAAACAAATGCAGGAATGTTTATATGTGTGTTAGAGCAATAGCGCAGAGCATTTCTATAGCTTCTAATGTAGAAGTGAAATGTGGGCGAGAAACCTGCAGAGGAGATCATATGCTGTGAGGGGTTATAAAACTGTGTGTGTGTGTGTGTGTGTGTGTGTGTGTGTGTGTGTGTGTGTCTATATAGAGCACTCTGCGGTTATAAATCACCTTGGCCTGATTATAGCAGACGTCTCTTTGCTATAATTCGGTAGACAGGGAGCAGCAGAAAAAAAAAATGAAAGGATGAAAGAAAGAGAAGGAAAGAAAATCTCATGCAGGTTCATTTTTTTTTTTATATTAAAACAGATTCAGCATTTTGCAAATTCTTTCCTGGTCAGCCAACTCACCAAAACTGTCTGAAGGAAGAGAGCGTGAGAAAATAAGAGCCGATGTTTTTCGATGCTCGTGGCAGGTTGGAGATGTCCAGACTGCTCAGGCTTCAAAAGCATCATGACTAATGCGTAACATAATTACAGGGAAAAAATCATCCTCCGTCTTATCCAGATAGAGCTCTTTCTTTTGCCAAACTCTTTATAATTATCATCAGTAAAATAATTACAGGCAGCTCACCGATGGAGCGGCTTAGTCAATCTTGACATATCTCTGGCATTAATGGCTCTTTATCCTCATAGCGTTGGGCCAAAAGGTGCCATTATTTATGTTTCATAGAAACTGAAAATATTCGTATTTGTCTTAGTGTAAAATGTTAGATTTTTACTCCTACATGTGCATTTTAGACGTGGCATCACGTCGAGGAAACCTATGTGACAGCATGCTGGGGGCTTTTATACTGTATGTCTGTTTTTAAAATAAGACCGTTTTCAAATGTTTGGTGGAAAAAATGACAATAATCCGTGTTTGGTTTTAAATCACTGTCACCTTATTGCTAAACCCCATGATATTATCAAATTAGATATTAGATATCAAATTAGAGATAAAAAACAACACATTTCTGTGCAAATGGTTACCACAGAAGAAACACTGTATTAAATTGAATGAATCATTTCTGACCAATCAGATGCCAGAATCCATTTCCAGATCCTATCAGATGCCAGAGATAACATTTTAGACACAGCACAAAATATATATATATATATATATATATATACATTATTCATTCATTCATTCATCTTCTACCGCTTATCCGAACTACCTCGGGTCACGGGAGCCTGTGCCTATCTCAGGCGTCATTGGGCATCGAGGCAGAATACACCCTGGACGGAGTGCCAACCCATCACAGGGCACACACACACATGCTCATTCACTCACACACACACACACTACGGACAATTTTCCAGAGATGCCAATCAACCTACCATGCATGTCTTTGGACCGGGGGAGGAAACCGGAGTACCCGGAGGAAACCCCCGAGGCACAGGGAGAACATGCAAACTCCACACACACGAGGCGGAGGCGGGAATCGAACCCCCAACCCTGGACGTGTGAGGCAAACGTGATAACCACTAAGCCACCCCCCCCCCCACACACACATATACATTATATATAATAATATAATAACATCTCTAATATGATGGGTCACAAACATACTGTAATCCTTACATGAAATAGACTCAAATATCTTAACATAGAGACAAAGTAAAGGTTTATAATAGACCAGATTTTTAAAGCACTCCTGTTGTGTCAACTAATAACGGGTTAAGCCCCGCCTCCTCTCTAAGATAAACGTTGTTGTGTTTTCCTTGTTCAGAGTCGCTCTAAAATTGGGTCTGGATCACTCCGAAGATAAGATTCCTAGTTAGAAATATTTAAGCTAAATCAGGAGCTCTCTGAGATCGTTATTAGAGTCTTTATAAATATGAGCCCTGGAGTCTTGTGGTAAATGAGTGTTCTGACCTTTACAAGTACAATCGTGCTACACAAGTTCTAGATTTATGTTAACGTGTAGCGTTATAAAGGTAATCTGTACTAAATAAATGTAGTGATAGGTAAAAAGTGAGTCGATAATGTAAAAAAGACCCAAATTTCAGAGAGCTGGTGTAGAGAGAAATGATGTGGAAGGTAAAGAGTGTGTTTTTGAAAGCTGGATTTAAAACCCAGGTGATATGTTTGACCTACTGAACTGCACAGATCATAAAAAAGTGAGTGTGTTTTACAGCTTACAGCGGAGGATCATGTAGTGTTCACCTCAGCTGAACCGACACACACACACACACACACACACACACACACACACACATACACACACACACACACACACACAGTTAGTAGCAGTGCCGCAGGACTCAGGTGTCAGTTGACACGCTAGTATATTTCCCACTCTCTGACATCATTGCTATTGCAGAAGCTCTGTTACTGAAAGCATCAAAACCATTTCCACATCCATTTCCGATAAACAGTATGCGTGTGTGTGTGTGTGTGTGTGTGTGTGTGTGTGTGAGTGAGTGTGTGTGTGTGTGTGTGTGTGTGTGTGTTCGTGTGCGTGTGTGTGACGCACACTTTGAATCATAGGGTGTTTGGTGCAAACAAAAACGCACAGTCCATTTAAAACGAATAAAAGTGTGCGTGTGTGTGTGTGTGTGTGTGTGTGTTTCTTTAAGAAGCATAAGTACACAAGGACACATCACACCGTGTCTTCCGTTCTCCGGTAGCCGTCATACGGGACACCCCACAGACAACACCCAAATCCTGTCTCGCTATCAAGCGCTCCCAGGATGCACTGCAGTATTTACCAGCATCGCTTCCTTTCTCCCACTCACGTAATTCTGGTTTGGATCATTCACACAAAAATCCTCACAGTAATCATCACCCCAGAGCATTCTGGGTAATTACAATGGCACATTTATTCTTAATCCCATTGCCCTCTTCGTCATTCCAGAGAAAAAAAAGACACTAATGACAGCTAATCTTCTCTCTTTATATGACCGGGTTGTAAACAGCACCAAGCCTGAGGACAAATTAATCAACGTCTAGAGTAAATATTTCCTTTATTTCATTTTGTGCTGTTTATAAAAAAAAAGGCTGATCTAAATGACTTTCATTACTGCGTGTCTTAATTAACAAACCTCTGTTCAAGTGCGTTCGGGAACATCGATTGTTTCAGGCCAACTGATGTGTGTCAGCGTGTGTCTGCCTCTTCTGTTTTTAACTTCCTCTCGTGAAGGACAAGAGAATGTAGAGCAACAAAAATAGAGAGAGGGAACGAAGGAGAGACAGAGAGAGAGAGAGAAAGAGAGAGAGAGAGAGAGAGAGAGAGAGATGTGGGAAGTCAGGAAGATAAAATAAATAAAGATTCAAATACAAAGTGACAAAGCGATAGAATGCAGAAGGCTCTAGAGACCGAAGAAGCAAAAATTAGCAGTGAAAGTGAGAAGTGAGAAGTGAGCCTGGGGTGCCAATATTAACCGCTGCATGAGACGTGACGTGATATGTACAGTACCTGCCATGGCACTCTAATCGGACTTGATCGTAAATAAACATCAGCCGGTGAAAAATACATCGCAGATTCATGAGACGACAAACGGGCAAAATATTTAATTTTTAGCGCCCTGAAACACATTAACGTGTTATATTGTTATATCTTAGCAATGCTAGTGCTACTTTGTGGGTTAATGTTGTATTTGTGTTGCTCCGGTAAAAAGTTACAGTATAAGAAACAATTTAAGGACATAAAGGTCAGAAACCGTTGGGTTTTGCTGCTTTATTTTTAAAAACAAAACTTAAAATTGAACATTTGTAAAACTTGTACTAAAATATTACTAGTTAGCATTCATTCATTTTCTACCACTTATCTGAACTTCTCGGGTCACGGGGAGCCTGTGCCTATCTCAGGCGTCATTGGGCATCGAGGCAGGATACACCCTGGACGGAGTGCCAACCCATCACAGGGCACACACACACTCTCATTCACTCACGCAATCACACACTACGGACAATTTTCCAGAGATGCCAATCAACCTACCATGCATGTCTTTGGACCGGGGGAGGAAACCGGAGTACCCGGAGGAAACCCCCGAGGCACGGGGAGAACATGCAAACTCCACACACACAAGGCGGAGGCGGGAATCGAACCCCCGACCCTGGAGGTGTGAGGCGAACGTGCTAACCACTAAGCCACCGTGCCCCCCTAAACCCTAAAGAGTTAGCAATAGATTTAAAAACTTTGAAACAATTTTACGATTTTTATGACGATACGGAATGCGCTTTTTCTCCTAGGTTAGCGTTTCAATAGTAACGACTCCACTGGCTCATACAATCCAAGTGCGCTAATGAACTAATAAATAATAAAAGTGTTGTTTTGAACAAATTAAAATACAGGACGTTTGGCAAAAGTTTACTGTACTGTATATGCTAGTGGAACATTTTCGGAAGGAGTCTCCAGTGTCAGTGCTTTATAATGTAAACTTAAATGTTAAGTTTTTTATAGGATCTTTTCTTATAGTTACTATAATGTACACGATAACACGAACGTTAACTTTAACTTTAAACGTTAAATGTCATTTTAAATCGAACTATAAATATATGATATGTTTGATGTTCTTTAACAAACATACAGTTAGAATCTATTAACAAATCTTTTTTTTTAAAAGGAGCAGCTAACTCACTGGTCGTGATTCCTTAACCCCGCCCACTCGGTTTTAGGTCAAAGGTGAAGTAAACGAAGTGAAATTAAGTGACATGGTAGACGTCTGAAGTTCTGAGAAACTCGTGAGAAAAGACGAATGCTTATGATGCTTATCGGTGCCAAAGCCAAAAAAAAACCATAACTCGGGAATTCTGGGAAAACTTGTCGGAATTTAATCTCGAGACCATCTTGATATTAGAAATGTTGTTATCTTAACTCTGCCCGTATTATATCGTGTCTATAATGCATACATGTGAACATATGGAGAAAGAGAGAGAGAGAGAGAGAGAGAGAGAGAGAGAGAGAGAGAGAGAGAGAGAGACAGAGAAGGTGGGGGAGGGGTGTTTATTTCACGCATTACTTTGATTGCTTTAGGAATTTTTAAACCTCAAAGCCGACGTTCCGGGGCGATCGCTTACACAAGAGACGTGAGGATTAAGATGAACATCCTGGTGTCTACAGCGAATACAACTCTGGCCCACGGTTCATTCATTCATTTGCGCACACACAGACACACAGAGAGAGAGAGAGAGAGAGAGAGAGAGAGAGAGAGAGAGAGAGAGAGAGAGAGAGAGAGAGAGAGAGAGCAATCTGCTGTTCGCATCAGTGCTAATCAAAGCAGAGTGCCAGGGACTCTCCTCTCTCCGTGCTTTATCTGATGGAAAACTACTGAACACTATATCAGCTCTCCACACAGATCCAACACACACACACACACACACACACACACACACACACACACACACACACACACACACACACACACACACACACACACACACACACTATTTCTACACCTAGATCTTGCACTAACCTTAACCTCAGGAACAAAAAGGAATTTTTTTTTCAACTATATAAAAGCTGCACTTTTGGAAAAGGACCATAGGGACTAACTAAAATGTCCCCACAAGGCTGTCTCTTGTCTCTATCCTTGAAACAGTGAGGAATTAGATCATCTTTCCAGATGAGCAGATGAGTATATTTCTCCTTGTATCCAGATGTTTGCATCAACTACCATAAATTATTCTGTCTTCGGGCATTAATCATCAGGACCAAACATTCCTTAAATAAACAAATCACACCATTCTTCTCAAAAATATATCAATTGTGTGTTATGACTGCAAGGTTAACAGAGTTTATATGCTGCCATGCTGTTGAAGGGGTTAGAATTTGTTATATATCGGGTCATTTTCGAAATCTAACAGTAACTACAGTTTTATAGTAATATCCATTCATACATCCAATTTCAGTACTACGTATCCTACTCGAGGTCACAGGAGAACCTAACGTCTGTAAGGGGACTTAGGGGTACGGCCTGGTCAGTGAGCCAACCATCACAGGGCACAATCAGACACTGTGTACAATTTAGATATGCTAATCAGCCTACGATACATGCGTCATGATGGCTTGGACAATTCCTTGCCCAAGCACCAGGGGGCGTTCCAGTTTTTCCCCTAGTGTTCTCGTGTGTCTGTTGGTTTTGTTGATTTGTTAATAAAACCACTGTCTGTATTTTGTCCCTGAATTTGGCTCTGGATTTTTGTTTCCCTTGGAGGCGCTCGTCCCTAAATACTGTAGATGACTTTGTACTGTACTGGGGAAGGAAACTCAAGAACCTGGAGGAAACCCCTAAATTAGGGGGAGATCATGCAAACTCCGGTCCGTGGACCAA
The DNA here is from genome assembly GCF_022655615.1 of Tachysurus fulvidraco. Lineage (NCBI taxonomy): Eukaryota > Metazoa > Chordata > Actinopteri > Siluriformes > Bagridae > Tachysurus > Tachysurus fulvidraco. The sequence goes on from NC_062539.1 coordinate 15,610,759, forward strand.
ATGGTACCGGGCCGCCCAAGGAACATTAAATTTCCATTTTATTTACTGTGGTGTATTTCTCTCAGGTTTGTGCGACTTTCCATGGACGAGAAGTTAACCGGGAGCTGAGAGACGTCACCTGAAGCCGCAACAATACCGCGCATGCGCAAAATATCATGCTATCGGGCCGGCTTTAGGTGACGTCTGGAGCTGAGCGGCTGCAAGCGGCAGTGGTGTTGTAGCTTTGGTGTACGAAACAGACGTCGTTAGAAAGTTAGAAACTCTGCCGGTGTTCTGGATTAAAGTCATGGCGGAATACCCTGAGATTGTCACCACAGCACTTAAATCCCTATCGCCATTTCCGACATGCTATCTGTGTGAAGCGGGGATTTCTGCAGTGACGGCAACCAAAACAAAACAACGGAATAAACCGGACATAAGCAACACACTTCGGGTTTCATTGTCTCCTATTACCCCAGATGGAACCGTCTCGTTGCAAAGAAACAAGCTCAGGGTTTGTCATTTAGCGTTGTAGTGAGTTAAAAAGGCATGTTTAAATACAATTAAATAAAAATTATACATTTTAATTTAATTGTATAGCCGCCACCCCCCACCACCAGCGGGCCGCGGTAAAATGATCAAACATTGACTGGTCCGCGGCGAAAAAAAGATTGGGGACCACTGTTTTATAACACTCAGGACATGTTTACCAGGACGTGTTTTTTTCATGTCTTTAGAGGACTTCATAATAACATTAGAATCTGACTGATTTGAACATTATGTTGTGCGTCATGAATGACACACAACATTAAATCTAACGATGTACAATAAAAAAAAAATTGTAACGATGGACTGTGGTGTAAGATGAAGAGAAAAATACTTTAGGACATCCTGTTGTCAGAAAATAATCCGTCAACAGTCTCTGCTTGGTGTTGTGGCCTCTTTGTAGGGATATTTGAAACTTAAATATGCGGTAGAAAGTTTTAATGTGATGGACAAGTGGTGATTTAATCAGAGGTTGTTTTCTCCGTAATTTTAATAAACGACAAAACCTTTGTGACTGGTTTGCGACCCTAGGCAGACATCCCAGGTTTACACCTTCCTTTCTCATCATTATTTATACCCCTTTAATGCCAAGCCAGTGAACATCCGTTACCTCCACCAGGACTGAGAGGATAGTGACAGAGACAGAACCCTGCTCCAGCGATAATGACTCTCTCAGATCGGACGTCGACAGACTGATGGTGACCTTTCGCTCGCCTGCCGTTTGCCCACATCACTAATCTTTAAACCAGTACTGACTGATCGCACCAACGTTATCGATGTACTGAAAGAAGGATAAAAAAAAACAACAGCTTTTCTGAGGGAGGAGTGGATCGATGGCTCGTCCTGGCATGAGAATCTGTCTCTGACGAACTTCGATTCTTGGAATGAATTTAAGTGCGTTTATTTATTTATTTATTTGTTTGTTTTTAACCTCATCGCAAGCAATGGTGGTCAAATCAAGAAAACAAACAAACAAACAAACAAAAAAACTTTGGTATTTCTTAAATTGCAGATTGCTTATGATTGTAACACAAACTTCTTGTTATTTAATAATGAAGGAGACATTGTGTTTTTTTTAACCATTTAGCGTTACATTTAATGTTTTAGCTATCGCTTATGTTATAGCAATCATTCCCTTACTCTTTTTCTCTATTGAGGTTATAAAGTCAATAATAATACTAATAAAAAAAATACACAAACAATTCTACTGACCTTTCCAAAGCACTGACACTGGAGACTCCTTCCATTAATATCAAGCAATAATAAATAACAAACTCCAACACATTAATAATTATTCACTTCTCTTTGTTAAATAACATCCGCACATTATTAGGCTGAAATCGTGTGAAGCATCAGTTTTGTTGCTATAGAAACAAAAACATATTAAGATAAGCACATTAATGAAAAGATAATGAAATGAATAAAGATGTGATCCGCCTTATAAGCGGAACTAGCGCTAGTCTGAGATTATAGGAAACGAATCGACGCCTCCCGATATGGTTTAATAGCATATAAGTGCTAGCGGAACAGTGAGGTCACAAACACACACCTGATAAAAGTGCAAACACTGTGAGATGAGAGCACACGTACATGCTGAGCTAAAGCGCAAATGAAACTGACAGGCAATTAAAGCGTTTATCATGTTTCAGAGGCTGAAATTCTGTTTGGGTGGTTCAGCTTGTCACAGTCATGCTGGTTTGCAGCAGGGTTGCTAATAACACACTGGGTAAAAATACCAAGCTCAGTGAAGAGCTGGTTTTCACCCGAAACAACACGAACTACCGTAGATTAGAACTACTGGTCAGTAATACATCTTGTCCATCATGCTACTATTAAAAAAACCTCTTTCTCTTTTTTTCTGCTCTATAGAGACGATTTTCTTTTACCTTGTAATGTAGACATTACTGGAAGTTCTAAAAGACCCTGGTATTTTTTTAATGCTCTTTGTGGTCACTTGATTCCAGCTACAATCACACTTTTACAGAAGGTAAATTCAACTAAATTAAATGAATTTGAAGTGGTTAGCATGTTCGCCTCACACCTCCAGGGTTGGGGGTTCGATTCCCACCTCCGCCTTGTGTGTGTGGAGTTTGCATGTTCTCCCCGTGCCTCGGGGGTTTCCTCCGGGTACTCCGGTTTCCTCCCCCGGTCCAAAGACATGCATGGTAGGTTGATTGACATCTCTGGAAAATTGTCCGTAGTGTGTGTGTGTGTGTGTGTGTGTGTGTGTGTGTGAGTGAATGAGAGTGTGTGTGTGCCCTGCGATGGGTTTCCAGTAGGATGGAAAAACGTGTTGTAAAAAGTAAACTGGAAAGAGCTAAAAAAAGGCTATAAAAAACATCAGTTCGTATGGATGCCAATATGGATGAAAATGGTATAAAATCATTAAAAATGGTTTTTAAATATACAAAAAATGTAAAAAATTTTGATGTCCACAATGACTTAATATACCAAATTTAATCTAATTATATAATACAAATATTGTATCGGACATGACGTGGATTAATGTGTGATTTCAATGTTATTGTAAGATGTAAAGTATAATTGACTAATAAATCCGAAACAACGTAAAATGTTTGTGAAACGTATACAAAGAGTGTAAAGAAAAGTCGAATGTCCAAATGACCATCACATGTAACCCTATTAGCGTGAATAAGTCATTATAACATTATAAGCGGTCGTGGCCTAATGGTTGGAGAGTCTGATTCGTAACCCAAAGTTTGTGGGTCCGAGTCTCGGGCCGGCCGCGACTGAGGTGCCCTTGAGCAAGGCACCACAACCCCCCAACTGCTCCCCGGGCGCCGCAGCATAAATGGCTCCGTGTGTGAGTTCACGGTGTGTGTGTGTGTGTGTGTGTGTGTGTGTGTGTGTGTGTGTGTGTGTGTGTGCACTTAAATGCAGAGAACAAATTCTGAGTATGGGTCACCGTACTTAGCCGTATGTCACATCACCTAAAGACAAATCCACATTTTATTTTGATTATATTTTAAAAATCTAATTTTAATTTATTCCATCATGTCAGACTTAAGGTCTAGGGTTGAATGTATAGAATGCATAGGATCATCATCATCATCATCATCATCATCATCATCGTTGTCATCATTACAGACATCAACACACCACTGACATCAGACTGACAAAGCAAGACAGTATCCAGCAACGTGTTCACGTGACACACAGATGATGCCTCGGAGGCTTCTGGGACGTGGTTTAAAAAGTAAACAGGAAAGTAGTTCTCCTGAGGCATGTCCGTTTAATATATTCTATCGTAAGGCTTTACGTGAGCATACGCAGCTTGATTCTTATTCACCGTAAAGTCTCACAGGAAAATGACGTGGAGGTCGGGTGAGAAATGGAGGAGAAAAGGAGGACAGGATTTATCCAGTGTGTAGCATCTGGTGCAAGGCAGGAGTCATTAGAGGCTCTGCCTAATGATGACACATGGACAGAGCTTTATTTCTGCTAATGCACTGGAGCCCTCTATGACCAGCCCTGACAAGTCTTCTTGCTAATCTTCAGATAAAGCGTACAGACTTTACACCGTTACACAGAACCACAGATGGAACTCTCGTATCTATCTGTGCTGACAGATCTGTCAGCGCTTTCACCCAACTAGCATGATGCTAGCTAGAATCTCGCTCCACAACCAAACACGATCCTGACGAGACAAGCCGCAGACACGTTTCACGTTTCATGCGTGTTAAAGGGGAACATCTCATTTCACACATATTTAAGCTGATATCCAGACTTAACCCCCTGCTAGCGTGTGTCAAGGTCACATGGTCTAAAGTCAGAAAGCAAATGTTAACACGTACGCGTTCCATCGCGTAACCATAATCCCAAAGCTCACTTGACTTGAGTTAAAGATACTTATAAAGAGCTTGGTATTTCTTTAAAACATATTAGAAAGGTCTCCCAGAGGTCAGAATTTCTCATCGAGCGCTCGTCCTCGGAGAAGACACGACACGAGAGGTGAGCGTCTCATTACGCTGATCAGATTAATGTAAACCCTGTGCTTATCTTCTCCAAGTAGGTGCAGGTCAGCAAAAAAGGAAAGTCATCAAAGCCCTGCCATGATAAATAGGCCCCTGCTGACTTCAGATGTGTTGTGAGAACGTGGCACGTCTCCAGCCTCCTGATGCTACATGCTTTAGCGCATACAAGATCAACAGAACAGCGACTAATTACTTAGATGAATGAGAGTTCATTAATCAGTACCGCCAAAGGACGTCCCGGTGTCCTCTGTCTGCCTTGGTGCTGTTCTTCTATTTGTGAGGAGAATTCCTTCTGACCGAGATGGTGCAGCAGATACACTGAGCATCAACGAATGATAAACAAAAGTTCTGGCACCCTATTTTTTTTTTTACATCTATTTAATACCAAACTGTAGACTGGCTGAATCTAAAGACTGGGATTTCTGCAGCAGTGGGTGATACTAGTGATAAACTTTTGCACACACCATGTTTACCATGATGTATTATGTACACATGGTTTCAGATCAGCAAATGAACTTCGAGTGTGTTAAATTTGCAAAACATGTCGGGTTCTGTTCTTGTTTTAACATCGTTTCGGGTTGAAACGTGCAATAATTAAATGTGAGAATTGTCCAAGGGGTGCCAAAACTTTTGTGTACAATCCTAAATTCATATCAAGGGTACAAAAGAATTTGTTTTGAATTTAATTCATGTAAAATTACAAGTGGAATTCCTTTCATATTTTTTTTCTTAATAGATAAGTAAGAGATGTGCTAATGTTTAACTTAAACATAGCCACACGTTAATGCTAGCAGATTTCAGGCGTTAACCCGAACCTACCGCCATAATTTATACTTAATAAACATAAAAACTGGGGGGCACGATGGCTTAAGACATGCATGGTAGGTTGATTGGCATCTCTGGAAAATTGTCCGTAGTGTGTGAGTGTGTGAGTGAATGAGAGTGTGTGTGTGCCCTGTGATGGGTTGGCACTCCGTCCAGGGTGTATCCTGCCTCGATGCCCGATGACGCCTGAGATAGGCACAGGCTCCCCGTGAACCGAGATAGTTCGGATAAGCGGTAGAAAATGAATGAATGAAAAAAAACAAAAACTCTGAACGGTTGGACGTTCTTCCTCTTCCCTCAGTTGTGGTATTTAATCCTCTCTTTATTTCCATTCTCTCATCCCTATCTCTCCTCATCACACACTTTTATTGCGCTCGGTATAGAGCATGGCGTGATTAAAGCTCTAATGGAAGAGCGGTGGAATGGAGGCGGAACTTGATGGCTTTTAGTCATAATTATTTTCTTCATTACGTTCATCGGGGGCTAAATTGAAAAGACCTGAATAGCACCAGGGAAAGGAATTCTCCTGTCATTCCTCCTCCTCCTCCTCCTATTCCTCCTCCTATTCTTTTTTATCTGTTTGATTGCTTAATGGCTGGTTTTCTGTAATTGTAGCATGTGCATTCATTTCTTTTCATCCCCCTCTATCTGTATCGATCTTTATCTCTCTTTCCATATCATGCCTTGACTTGGCACAGAAAGCTCTGCCCTGCTTTTAGTTTATATTCTTGGCCTGTTATTGAAAAAAAAAACAAAAAAAACCTTTTTTCTTTTTCCTTGTATGTTTTTTTTTTAAGATTATACAGACATGGGTTGTAGCTGAAGGCTTCTTTTGCTATCGGGAATGAAAAAGGACAGAAGGATCTGTTGTACAGTGATACAAAGGCATGCGATTGTGTTAAAAAGCGAGGTCGCACGTGTGTGTCGCTGGGTATGTGAGCCGGCAGCTGAGGGAAGCTTCTGTAAAGCGAACGTGTCTGTCCGATGCAAATAAAAGGTCTCGGTCACACTCGGGTTAACAAACTTACTGGATTTTTCTATTTGCACCCCTTTGAGTTGGGTAGTGTTTTAATTCTCGGATTTGATCTCTAAAGAATGGAATAAAGCACTTGGGGATGTGCTCCAATTAATTAAGTTTACTACTTTACAACAATAACATGATTTATTCATCTTATCAGACAAGAATTTGTCTCGGGGGACACGGTGGCTTAGTGGTTAGCACGTTCGCCTCACACTTCCAGGGTTGGGGGTTCGATTCCTGCCTCCGCCTTGTGTGTGTGGAGTTTGCATGTTCTCCCCATGCCTCGGGGGTTTCCTCCAGGTACTCCGGTTTCCTCCCCGGTCCAAAGACATGCATGGTAGGTTGATTGGCATCTCTGGAAAATTGTCCGTAGTGTGTGAGTGTGTGAGTGAATGAGAGTGTGTGTGTGCCCTGTGATGGGTTGGCACTCCGTCCAGGGTGTATCCTGCCTCGATGCCCGATGAAGACTGAGATAGGCACAGCCTCCCCGTGACCCGAGAAGTTCGGATAAAGTGGTAGAAAATGAATGAATGAAGAATTTGTCTCTGAAACTTTGTACGTTTAACCTTTTATAGTTACATTTAATTCTGTGAGAAATGGAGACTGGAACTGGAGACTCCTTCCATATGCGTGTTAAAATAACCTATAATTAGGATTGTGTAAATGGGAATATATTAGAATGACTTCATTAAAATTAAAATGAGATTTGCTTATAGTCTGGACTACAGTTAGAGATGGTTAATGATAATATTCATATCACCAGACATCATAAATGTATTGTTGTTGTTTTTTTAATAATTATCTTGTCTATTTATTTTCCTCTGTTTGCACACTCCTTTTTATTTTAATCCGTTTTATTCCATGTCGTTCCATTTTATATTAGATAAATTTATTTTATATTCAGCTAATTTAATGTACTGTAATGTTATTTAAAAAAAACAACAAAAGAACATTTATCTTATTTTTACTCTATTTTTAAAACAGATAGTTGAACATGACCAATAAAATTGAATTTAAAATTTGTTATAGGAAAATAACAAACACCGTCTGACCAATCAGAGTCAAGAATTCCAAAATGCTGTTTAATAAAACACTGAAATTTTTTTCAAATTGTATAACAGATTTGTAAAGCTCTGTCTGTTTGTGTTTCTATATACAGGCTGCAGTGAGAGACACATTGAGCTGCTGACCGTAGCCTGAACTGTGTGTGTGTGTGTGTGTGTGTGTGTGTGTGTGTGTGTGTGTGTGTGTGTGTGTGTGCCTGTGCTTGTCTCAGGGCTTGTCATCAGCTGTACGGCTCAAAGAAACGGCTCTGTTTATTTAAAGTGCGCTCGGACAAAGAGCCTCACAAGACACGCTGGATGAAATTTCGAACTAAAAAAAAAAAAATATCATTAATATTTTCCAACTCTAAAAATATGACAATTATAATAAAACATGGACTCCTTTACTATCTTTGTTTATGAAATGCAGAAAGTGCCAGAACTTTTAATACCTGAAAACCTTTTTTTTTTTCATTTAGTACCGAAAATTATAGCGATCATGTGAAGTTTCTTGTCAATTCAAGGTAATTAAAAAAAATAAAAAATAAAAAAAAAATTCTGTTTTTTCAATCAAAAATCCAAGTGTGAAACATTGGACACTTCATGCCTTCAACACTCAAAGCTTTTCTTATATAGAAAAAAGGGGTGGAGCAAACCAGCCGCCTACGATAGTTGAAAAAGACGTATAATAATCGCGTTATTAAATTAGCCTACGTACATTTACGGTCGACTGAGATGCTACCAGCGTGTAGTATGTCATTTAAGACGCAGCCTTTCTCTCGGCTTTTTCCACGGTGCTGATGAATTCTCGATTCTGATTGGTTCAGAAGTTGCTGATTCATTTTCTGAGGCTTGTTATGTGCTTGAATTGTCCTAAAACCCGACGACACTTTCAACGTGATTGGAGTCTTTGAAAATAAAAATTGAAATCTTGACATATTAACAAAATATTGTATTTTTTGTAATGATTCCTTCAGACTCAAACGATGGTCTCTAATATATCCAAACACGACCTATAATGATTTCTAAGGCTGCGATCAGCTAAATGATTAAGTATTCGATAAGAACGACGGAACCCTTGTCGTGTTTGTGTTTACTATTCAGCTCCTCGTGTCTTTCCTCGTTTACTAAAATCCCACTCATACGTTCATGTCCTCACTCACACGCAATAACTAACTAATAGTCTGTAATAGGACTCATTTTAGGAATCATTTAGGAATCATTTTAAGAGTGTATGCAATATTTTCTCAGAAATGTTAATTGGAGCTGGTGGTGCTGCTGCTGCTGCTGGTGGTGGTGGTGGAAAGGCGGATGGTGGACAAAATGAAAAGGATCATGGACAATAACGAACATCTCCCTTCATAATCAAACAGAGGAGCTGCATCGCCAGTACTGTAGACTCCAGCAGCTTTGGAGTAGGAGAGAAAGCACAAGCAGTCCTTCTTGCCCACTATTCTCCGACTGTACGGTGAGTCAACACCCAGGCTGGGAAACTATGTGGACAACAGAGATGATGGATATGCCTACTGATGTTACATACACAACTACAGCATTATATCTTATAAATAGTTTATAAATAGTATTTTATAAATAGTAACGTCACAAAAAATGGTTGAATTTTAGCAAACGCACAACCTTTCTTCTCAACAACACCTGACTCTTAGCCTACTGTAGCTGAGGCACAAAGTGTGTGTGTGTGTGTGTGTGTGTGTGTGTGTGTGTGTGTGTGTGTGTGTGTGTGTGTGTGTGTGTGTGTGAGAGAGAGAGAGAGAGAGAGAGAGAGAGAGATTTTCACTTTCACTCACTTTTTGTTAAAAAATGCAGACTCCTCTGTACAGCCAGCAACTGGCTATAAGAGGAAAACTGAAAAGTGATGGAAGGAGGAATGTGTAGGAGAAGGAGGAATGAGGAGTGTAGACAGGAGAAAGAGAGAAAGAAAGAGAGAGGGAGTGACAGATTGCGACACTGAATTCCATTCTCTGTGTGTTTTGAAAGGGAGCTCTGGGTCACAGAGTGTCAGCATGCCAATGTCCATATTTGTGTCTGAATGTTAGTGTGTGTAGCTGGACGACTGTCTGATCTCTGTGCAGACACACACACACACACACACACACACACACACACACACACACACACACACACACACACACACACACACACACACACACACACACGCACTTTCTCTCTCTCTGAGGTAAAGAGTGGGATTAGTTCAGCTCCATTGGGGCTTGCTCCATCTCTCGGCTGTCTGTTATTTATTTGACTCGGGGACTTACACGGCTCACATTTCAGCAATATCGTTCAGCCACGACAGCACAACTCGCATTATGATTTAGCCCGTGCCCCAGGTCAACTCGGCTCCCCATCCTGATAGAAAATCCTCTTGTCAGATCCATAGACACTGCTTACGACTGGATTCACAAAGATTTTGACCTGACTCAGCTTGACCTGGTGCCATATCTGTGCAGAATTCAATACTTATCCTTTATAACGAACAGGTTTATACTCGCAGATACAAGGACTCCGGGAATCCTTACGCAGAACTGAGTGTACTGTACGATACCAACTGTCATTTTCACACTTTATTATAATACCATTAGCACAAGAGTTTTCCAATTGCGTACCTGTCCCTGGAACAGGAATCCACCATGGACACATATTCATACCTGTGGGCAATTTAGACTAAACATTTATCTATCTATACTGTCACATTTACATTACAGCACAACGGAATTCCTTTCTTCACATATCCCAATTGAGAAGGTTGGCCGATATGATACAGTACCCCTGGAGTAGGGAGGGTTAAGGGCCCAACAATGGCACCTTGGCAGTGCTGGGGTTCGAACCCTGATCCTCTGATCAGAAACCCAGAGCCTTAACCACCTGAGCCACCACTACACCTATGAAGCTCTATAATGTTCCAGCTGCCATGCTGCTCAGCCAGAGTTTACCTTCTGCTTAACACTCCTCAATTTATATGATAATTGACTATTTTTCCGGGTGTAGATAAAAGATGCTTATTAAAGGTACAGTAGGCACAGGTTTAGGACACCATCTCGGTATTCCAAGAAAATACACTTTTTTTTTTTTAAAATGATGATAAGTAAGGAATCTAAACTTCAATCTAAGGCTTAAAAGCACCCAGGGATCCACCATAGATTTAAACTCAAACTCACAACTTGCATAAGTCATACGCACAAAAAACATACAGTACATAGAGACTCATCTTAATAGCTTGGGTGTTATTAGCATGGGCCATATCATGTTTTAGGATCTTACACTGGAGACAATCGTGAAATCGGTTAATACTCCACAATATTTTCAATCAAACAACGAGTGGTGTCATTTTTTTTTTTTAAGACATACAGTAACTACGGTAGCACTGAGTCTGGGTTAAGAAGATAAGCGAGGATTAGGATTCATAACATTGCTAAGACGGTACGTCTCTTCTTTCTTCTCTCTTCCCTCTTCTCTAAATACACTGTCTAACTAACACTACACTACCCCGGGGATGGGGAATTCCCTCATGTGTGGAACCCAGTGGTAATGTTCAACAGCTATTAAAGAACAAGGACAAGCAGAAAAAAATAGGAGTTCACTCGTAGCGAACCTCACGTGAGGTCACATAAGGTCATATCTGAACGGCTCTTGTTCGTAATATCTGAAGAAGGAATAATTTCTTTCTCCTTTCTGATGTATTCCTATCAGTCAAAATTAGCAGTCCAATGGTAGCCGAACTGAAACCTTTTGCTTGTACGTAGTTGTGCTGATTCACGACTGGTGGTAAAACTCTAAAACTTATACAGTATATAAGAATACTTACTCAAGCTACTGTAAGACTAAACGGAGATATTAATTTAACGTATGACAATCATAAATCTTCAAAACAGCAATCAGTGCATCATCAGGAAAGCTTTCATTCACACATTTCACCAAGGAAGCAGTCAACCAATCAGAATTGAGGATTATCGATCTCTATCTCTTCAGTTCAGACCAATTTTGTTAAAAGCAGCCTTTCCTCTCTTTTACTTATACAAATACCATAATATCACAGTTATCTGGGCACAGCATTTATCACACATTAAAGACTTTAGAAATTTGGACTAACCCTGCACACCTTTGGGAATAAGCTGCATAGGTAGGCAGATTTTTTTGGATAGCATATGCACCCCTGGGATAAAAGCTGTCGCATTGGGAAGGCAGCATAAGGACAGCTGAATCGGATGTTATTTTAGCAGCATTATACACATCCTTCCATGGAAAAAAGTATGAAATGATGTGCAGAACTGTTTTTCTGATGAATAATGAATAATATCCACAATGTCAAGCATGAATGTGAGGTTTATGTGTCCAACACGGTTTATTTTTCCACACATAATCAATTACTTCATACGTATCTTATTTTTAAACTTGAGAAACATGAGAATGGTCTAGGGACATCAAATCAGGATTTGAGCATTTGGCAACATGCTTTAGCTAGCAAAGAAAATCCTAGCAGAATATTCTAGAAGAAATTTTTACCACAGAAATACAGTGTATGGTTTTAAAAGTGAGAAAAACGCATTCGCATCACAGCTAACTTAAAAATTTGCAGCTCTTCCTTTTAAAGTCAGAAAAATCCCACCCACTTTTGTTTCTATCAGCTCACAAAACCCATTTTTGTTAATCCAGTTATAAAAGTTTTAAACGCTAATCTCGAATCAAACTAAAAAAGAAATTGTAATGAGAAACTAGCGGTGTAGCTAGAGATTTAGGAGGGGGAAGGGAGGTTTGAGGTGTGTAAATATACTTGTAATTGTGCAATAAAATTTATGAGTGTAATGCGAATATGAAAAGGTAGAAAGGTGTAATTTTCTGCCTAAATCTTGAAAAAATTGCTAGTGTGTGTTAGTTTGCAAGTATGCTAGTACCCAAACATGCTAGCTTGTAATTGTACTAGTTTGCAAGTATGTTAGTAACCATGCTAGTGTTTAATTGTGTTAGTTTGAAAGTATGCTAGTACCCAAACATGCTAGTACATAAGTGTGTTAGTATGCATGTATGCTAGTAACCAAACATGCTAGGGTATGTATTAGTATACAAGTATGTTAGCAACCATACATGTTAGTGTGCTTGTTATGTTGCAAGTATGCTAGTAACATACTAACAAAGTATGCTAGTATGCAAACTATCAAGTGTACAATCATGTTTGTAAGCAAGTATGTTAGTATAAAACTGTTCATGCTAGCAAGCAAGTGTGATAGTATTCAACAAGTGTACAAGTGTGCATGCATGGTACTATGCAAGTGTTTTAGTAGGCTAATAGTGAGCAAGTGTGTTAGTATACAACTACGTAAGATAGTACATGAGAGTGTAAGTATGCTAGTGCGCAAGTGTACTAGTTTGTTAGCTGGTATATAAGTGTGCAAGAATGCTAGTATGTAAGTAGGCAAGTCTAATAGTGTGCATGTACTGTAGACAACTAGGCTACTAAGCAAGTGTGTTGGGTTGCAAAGGAAGTAAGGAAATGTGCAAGGATGCTAGTGTTTTTCCACATCACGCGTGTTCATATTCTGCATTGGTGTCAATTCAGAGCTCCAGATAATTCAACCTCACTAATAGGCCTGTCTTGGAAGCAGACGGAGACCAATTTGCTCTGAATCTTAGATCATATGTTTTGGTCTGAACCGGAGCCAAAAGACCTGCAGAACCGAGGGTGAGAACACATCAGGGTCGGAGTCAAATAAACCACACATGTGAGAGCACCCTTAGAGACATTAGACGAGAAAATCCTCTCGCGCCTTCATTCAACCGAGATGCCTGGCTTAAGACTAAATTCCTTTTCCAGCCCATTAAAGCACCGCTAAAACAATCAAATGTGTAAAATTGATTTACGTAACGCATGAATGACTTCTGAAAACATCACACACCTACAAGGTCCAAAGGCTCGAACTTACATAATAGCTTCCGCACCCACCGTATTGATCACTAATCTAATTTTACAAGCAGTGTGTGGGAGAGAAAAAGACAGCGTTAGAGATTATGCATAGTGTGTGTGTGTGTGTGTGTGTGTGTGTGTGTGTGTGTGTGTGTGTAAGTCCTTGGACTGAGAGCATACCACTTCTGAATATTAAACAAATGTCAAGAGGTATCAAGCCTCACAAAGGTGCCCTTGAGTATTGAATAAAAACAATATGTGTGGAAGGACCCACAAACTAATTTCATATTGCTGGGGAACAGCTGACTGAGCTGAAGTGTGTACATGTGTGGAGAGGGGAACACACACACACACACACACACACACACACACACACTGAGAGTGCCCTGAGCTCTGGTAAATTGAAGAGATATCCTGCCTTGAATTGAGGGTGAATGGAGTGCCAGCTGTTTTGTTTTTTTAAAGCTCTCTGCTTTTTGTGCTCCTGTCGGTCTTCAGGCGATGCACTCGCCCACATCGATCATCATCGATCAGCGGAAAGATATCACCACTTCAGCCAGTGATTAGTGTAGGGACATGATGCAAAGCACTTACCTCAAAACGGCCAAGCTTGTATTTCTAACGTTTAGAAATGAGTAAAAACCACATGGCATGAAAAGGTTCCTTGGAGGATCTTGTGGATTTGTACCTACAGTACAGTAAGAACATCATCATAAAGTTTCTCTTCTGTCTGCTCAGGAATTTGGATATTGGTCTCACTCAATTAGGAGCTATATCTGTGTTTCTGGAGGAATACAAAGCAGTCGACTAGCCGACCTTCACGACGTGTTGTAACAAAGACTCTGGTTTAAAGTTTATAACAAACATTCATGTTGCTTACATGTTATTGGAGCGCAATTGTTGTATGTTAATTTAGCAAAAATTCTCTTGTTGTTTGTGCACTTTTCTGGCCACAAGCTTCAGTATCTTGACGATCGAAGTCTTTTCTCACGCTAAACACTGTATCGTATTAATAACCGATCAAACGCTTGCCATCGCGGTTTACAGTCTAGGTGAAAGTACAGAAAAGTACACTTTGGCAATTTTGTGTGACCAAATGTAACCAAAAAAACCCTCTGAATTTACTTTAGTCAAACGTTAACACTATTATTTTTCATCCGTCTAAAAGGATACGAGTGTGGATTTTCAAATTGCTGTATAAAACTCAACTCTGAGCTCACACTGAGCTGAGAATCAAACCCACATCACTGGTGTTTCGTACCATACATGATTTATTCACCTAAATGTAACAAGAATCAGCGCCAACATCCTGGGTTTTAACAATGTAACACGAACTACTAGTTCACATGAATACTACAGTACGTCGATCCCACTCACTTTACAGGATTCAATCTACTCATTAGAAATGAGTGTTGAAATTAATTATTGTAACTAATTTTGAATTAGTAAAATTATACACAATGTAATTGTTTAGCTATCCAAATTCATTCATTCATTCATTCATTTTCTACCGCTTATCTGAACTTCTCGGGTCACGGGGAGTCTGTGCCTATCTCAGGCGTCATCGGGCATCAAGGCAGGATACACCCTGGACGGAGTGCCAACCCATCGCAGGGCACACACACTCTCATTCACTCACACACACACACACACAGTACGGACAATTTTCCAGAGATGCCAATCAACCTACCATGCATGTCTTTGGACCGGGGGAGGAAATCGGAGTACCCGGAGGAAACCCCCGAGGCACGGGGAGAACATGCAAACTCCACACACACGAGCCGGAGGCGGGAATCGAACCCACAACCCTAGAGGTGTGAAGCGAATGTGCTAACCACTAAGCCACCGTGCACCCCCTGCTATACAAATGAATTATGGGGATGTGGTAGCTCAGTGGATAAGGTGTTGGGCTACTGATCGGAAGGTCATGGGTTCGAACCCCAGGTCCACTAAGCTGCCACTGCTGGGCCCCTGAGCAAGGCCCTTAACCCTCAGTTGCTCAGTTGTAAGTCACTCTGGATAAGGGTGTCTGCTAAATGCCGTAAATGTAAATGTAAATTAGTATAATCATATTAATTTTAATTTGAAAAATATTTATTAACGTTTTATGCAACATGATAGGTCCTATTTTTTTTCAGAAATCTGACTGCAAACATATTCCTTTACAAAAAATGCATATTGTAAAATATTTTTTCAATCTCGAATAAAGA
>NC_062539.1:15631294-15648794 GCF_022655615.1 Tachysurus fulvidraco
TCTTCTCTGCATACATCACATCCTTTTTTTTTTCCAAATACACTGCGATTTAGAAAAAAAGCCCTCGAACGTTTCTAGGGCAAACGAATAAAAGTAAAATTTGCGACAGTTTATATAGTAAGACCGATTTCCATTCCTGGATCCAGACATCTGTCCCTTCAATGTCCCTCTATATTAAGTAGGGCATATTCTGAGTGTGTGTTGATATAGGACATGCTTTATATACACAGAGAGAGAGAGAGAGAGAGAGAGAGAGAGAGAGAGAGAGAGAGAGAGAGAGAGAGAGAGAGAGAGAGAGAGAGAGAGAGAGAGAGAGAGAGAGAGAGAGAGAGAGAGAGAGAGGACGATCCATATAGAGATGAGATATAGAGCTCTGTCAATGTAGCATTTATAAAACTGAAAACAAGCCCCAAGCTTGGGCTTAAATTCGATGTAGTTCATTTGTATGTCGTATATTTATGAGTTTTAATTCTAATTTCAGCTGAAGTTCTAGTTAAGATAGTTGTATAACTTATAGTTGGCATTAAAGGCAGTCGATATGGGCGGAGAGAGCGTTCGGCGCGCGTGTGTGACGTTAGCATAAAGCGGATTTAACATCGACATGGAGGATAAAAACAAAGAAAGAAAGAGAAGAAAGGCTTACGATAAGGCAAGAAGTAGGACGTGTTAATATAGGATCAGCTTTCCAGCGCTGGAGAGAACTGAAGGAGCAGGAAGTTGGCCACATATTCACAGGTTGGAGTTTCCCGAGTCAATAACTCCTGAGCTAAACGCTGTTACTACACAAATAACACCTCTTTTCTATCGTAGTAATGTAGAGAGGCAGCTACAACCGCGTTTTGTGTAGTAACAGCGTTTAGCTCAGGAGTTATCGACTCGGGAAACTCCGACCTGTGAATATGTGGCCGACTTTACTTAAGACGCCGAGGCGCTTTTTTCCTTCTCGATAGGTGAGTAACGTTGGTTTTGCTTTGTTACACAGAACTAATATATGCCTTTGTCCTTTACATCATTATGCTTGTGTGGCATTTTTGCTTGTTTGTTTATCTACAATCGTATTGTTCTTCCCTTCGCTATGATAGAGACACGTTTCTTTCCGTTAGTCGCCTGGGTTACGCATGTATGTGTGGGCGGAGCTATCGATACAGGGGTGGGATAGGGGCGTGTTTGTTTTGGTGATTTTATATGTCAACATTGGCTTTCAAAAATCGGAAACCCTGCCTTTAATGTGATGGTATTGTTTAGGTAAAGGTGAAGATTAAGGTGACGTGAAGGTTTAGGTAACCCCTAACGTCTAGCTGTGTGACAACATTCTTTGTACTATATATTCAATACTCAACATGTTAGGGAGCAGATTGTGTTCTGGGATAGACTGTGTTTAAAGGGAAAGACAGAATGTAAGAGAAAATGGATGTTGGGGTGTTAAGGTGTTGGGGGTTTGGGGTTTGGAGTAAAACCCTGCACATTCCCTTTTAGTCCGTTATTCTTAGTGAGTGAGTTAATGAGCTTCCACTTTCCTGGTTTTCTCCAGAAAGTTACATTATATTACAGCTATCAGGCATCTGGTCAGCATCGATACAGTCGATCTGTTTTTCCACTTGGATAAATAACTCGTTCCTGTGCTCTTTAAATAAGTTAATGTGCAAAACAAACAAGGCACCCGCTAAGCCCGAAGAGTTCACACCACTGCCTAATTTATTATGCCTGATTCAACTTGTTCATTAACTATCAAGCCCAGTTCATGTTTAATCATGCGGAAGAGCGGGTCTCAGATCCACTTTACAAAGCCAAAGCGGAACCTCGAGATGAACTTCTCTTATTCTGTTCTTCTTTACTAGCTAGCTATAGCATCACACTCTGACTTATAGTTAGAATATTTCCACGTTATTCCTTATCTGGCTTTAGCATCATCGGGAAAACTAACAGGCTGATTCTTTCATATTAATTAAAGAGTTAAAGTTATACAGCGCTATCTGGCTCGAAATAGCTCGGACCCAGCGTAAAGTGTTTTTAGTATGAATGATATTCCAGTTGCTGCCCAGTGTGTGAAAATTTTTTTATGTCTGTTTATTTATTTATAAATATTACATTTACTTTAATGGATATAATTTCGGCACTCGTCCTGACATAAAAGTAGAAATGTCATCCGAACCTATAATGCCAAGCTAAATCAGAGATAAAGAGCTGAAAAGATGGACAGATGTGCATTGTGAAATGGAAATGTGTGTGTGTGTGTGTGTGTGTGTGTGTGTGTGTGTGTGTGTGTGTGTGTGTGTGTGTGTGTGTGGTAGTAAAAGGGAAAAATAGATGCACTGTACTAGCTCTTTGTGAGCCGTGACCCCCCTTGTCTCTGCCGCTGATTTGTATGCGTGTGTGTGTGTGTGTGTGTGTGTGTGTGTGTGTGTGTGTGTGTATACATGTGAATGTGTGTACTGTATGTATGTGAGGATGCATGAAGCACCAGAAAAGAGAAACTCAGTGTCTGGGTTAGTGAGAAAAGCTGACAGAACAATCCTCCATAGTCCTGATGAAACATGAAACATGTAGCATACAGGATCGATACAGTACCGTTTTCCTTTATTCTACGCCACCGAAGTCCACAGCGATGTCCGTCGTGTTGATTTGGCGTGAGCTAATCTACTCTGATCTCTCATCCCTGGCCTCTTTTCTCTCTGACTGATGTACGAGACTGAAACTGGGTGTTAAACATCGACCGTCCCTTCAAGTGCAGCTTTGATCCAATTTGCTCATTTTTTTTTTTTTTGCTCCACCATTAAACTTCATGCTTTGTCCTCTATATGTCCTACAGTAGCAACCTCTTCTTATGTCTTTATTGCCTTTCCATCTTCCTCTGTCAGTATTGACTGTTTGAAACAAAGCATGCTGCGTCTATTTCTTCCTCGATCTATCTGCTCCAAGCTGAAGACGATCTCTAGTGTACTTCGAATAGCTTGTTCTGGCCTGTGCTCGGAAGAGAAAGACACGTGAGAGGACGTGTTCGGGAGGACGGCGGCAAGCTCTCTGTCTTTTTCTTTGTGTCTCTCACACCTGAACAAGGGCAAAGACACCACAGCAGGCAAAAAGACACCGACATTCCCGTTTCCACGCCGACGCTCCTGGCATGGCTGCGAGCATACAGGTATGGGGAAAAAAGTGGAACCTGTCTACCGTGGTGAGTTTTCAATGTAATCATGATGATGATGATGATGATGATGATGATGATGATGATGAAGCGTCTGTTTTTATTTTTTATTTTTTTGGCAAAATTCATTACACATAAACGCAGATGGTGATATGATACGAATTAGGCGACACAAGATCTTTTTCATGAGGATGGAGCACTAACCTAGGGGTGCACGGTGGCTTAGTGGTTAGCACGTTTGCCTCACACCTCCAGGGTTGGGGGTTCGATTCCCGCCTCCGCCTTGTGTGTGTGGAGTTTGCATGTTCTCCCCGTGCCTTGAGGGTTTCCTCCGGGTATTCCGGTTTCCTCCCCCGGTCCAAAGACATGCATGGTAGGTTGATTGGCATCTCTGGAAAATTGTACGTAGTGTGTGAGTGTGTGTGTGTGAATGAGAGTGTGTGTGTGCCCTGCGATGGCACTCCGCCCGATGACGCCTGAGATAGGCACAGGCTCCCCGTGACCCGAGAAGTTCGGATAAGCGGTAGGATACACCCTGGACGAAGTGCCAACCCACCGCAGGGCACACACACACTCTCATTTACTCACACACACACACACACACTACAGACAATTTTCCAGAGATGCCAATCAACCTACCATGCATGTCTTTGGACCAGGGGAGGAAACCGGAGTACCCGGAGGAAACCCCCGAGGCACGTGGAGAACATGTAAACTCCACACACACAAGGCGGAGGCAGGAATCAAACCCCCAACCCTGAAGGTGTGAGTCAAACGTGCTAACCACTAAGCTACCATGCCCCCCTTAATTTAAATTAATTTAATTGAATTAAAATTTCATTTAATTTGATTTCTTTGTCAACATTTATTGGTATTCAATTTAGTGTCCAATATTCCGAGAAATACAATGGTAACCTCTTTAGTTTGCATTTTTTTTTTAAATTTACAATAGTCACTAAAACAAAAAAGTTAATAAACTGAGAGCAGAATTCTTATCAGTCATCGGTTAATCTGATATTTGTATAATTATATTAATATCAAGTTAGCTGTTTTTTTTATGCTAGGTCCCTTTTAAGCTAGGTCAAATTTTACAGCTAATGCTACGTAACATTTCACGATATCAGGGGATCGGATCGTGCGGAGTATTGACGGTTCTTCTCTTCCTTTTTAAAATCAAGTTTATCGTAGCCAGCATCAATTTCCAAACGTTTTATTCACAGTTTGTATAAAAATTCCTGTGTTGAAATGTTAGCAATTAGCAAACGTTTGTATTATGAGAGGAATTAAGACAGCAGCACGCTGTTTATAAAACAAAGCAAATAGCAAACGGATGAGCTGGATGTGAGAATGTCTTAACAACAACAACAAGAGAAAAAAAAAACATAACGCAATGCCCTTACATACCAAAGTACAAAAAAAAAACAGCTAAAAACGAGTGAAGTAATGGAGCAAAGCCTTAAAACAACTGTCACTGTAATCAGCAGCAACCTCTGGAGTACAGGGCAATTTTCTCTTCACACAAGTCTTCGACCGACAGCTCAATTATACGAGCTCTGCTGCCAAACACAACCCTCCCATCTGCTTTGAAAAGCAATCATGTCCATTAAAACGGCCAATCTATGACACGCTGTCACGGCCAGCTGCCTTTTTTTTTAAAATCAGGGTTCATTTTAACAACACATGGTCTTCCCTCATGTCCCCCTTCACCATTACGCTACTGATGCATGGTGCTATGTTCTTAAAACTGAAAAAAAAAAAAATCCTAATCGAGAGAAAGGTCACAGAGCTTATTAGGAATTAGTTTAGACACTTTTTTTCCTTAATAATTTAGTATAATAATTAAGGTAAATTTTACATCATCTGAAATCCTGTATTTATGTTTACATTTACAGGTTAGTATAAATTGTTATATCATTAAATTGATTTCTTAAAAAGGAAAGCATGTAACTTGTATAATAAGCTGTTATCTCTCTCTCTTTCTCTCTCTCTCTCTCTCTCTCTCTCTCTCTCTCTCTCTCTCTCTCTCTCTCTCTCTCTCTCTCTGTGTGTGTGTGTGTGTGTGTGTGTGTGTGTGTGTGTATAGACATGATTAGATGCAACTTTGTGTATTTAGATATATTAAACTATATATATATATATATATATATATATATATATATATATATATATATATATATATATATATATATTTATATATATATATATATATATATATGATTTTGGCTTTTCTTGAATAATTTAAATAAATATCTTTACCATTAACATTTATTGGTATTTATATATATCAATTAAAAAAAAAGAATAGTAATATGAAATTTTATCAATTGTTACTTATTTTAAATTCAAATGGCATTTTTCAAATTTTATTTTATTTATTTATTTTCATTTAATTGTTTTATTGAAATCCACAATAGTAACTTAATTTAGCTCAATTTAAATAGTTAAATAATTGTCACATTTTTGTCTTCGTAGAAGATACAAGATAATTTTCAACAAGGTAATTTTCTTGTATTCTCTTCAAAGAGAATCATTAAAAAAGAATAAAACTCATTTTATTTAGTAAATAAACTTAAATATATTAGAATGAACTACATTTTTCTTTCTTTCTTTTTTTCTTTCTTTCTTTCTTTCTTTCTTTCTTTCTTTCTTTCTTTCTTTCTTTCTTTCTTTCTTTCTTTCTTTCTTTCTTTCTAACTGTGTTGGACTCCTGAACTGCAATATTAACTCCACCCCCCACTACTCCCAAACCCCGCCCCCTGTTCTGTTTTTTTTTAAGTGCTTTCCCCACTAGTAGACTTTTCTCTGAAAACCCACTAGATCCAATCGATAGTCAAATGGTTTTTGAATTTGAGGTAAATCCTCATCGAGCTATAAACAATCATCGTTAAGAACATTTCATCCTCATCGATTTCGCGCCGTGTATTTTGACATCATACGTATCACACAAGGTGCCTTTTGGCGTCAAATATCGCAATGACATCACTCCATTGTGGCAAAGCAGCAATAAATTTAGCATGACTATTCAGTAAATAACGACTCAGAGCAATAGAACGGAGCATTTGTTATTGCCAGTGTTGTTTTTTCTCTCTTTTTTTGGCAGACTTGATAAACTAGGTTATAAGTGTGGATCGATAAAAAAAACCTAAAAAAAAAAAAAAAAAAAAAACACACATAGTGAAATCTTTTACTGAACAAAATCAATGTTAGCAGCATAATCAGAGCTATGTGTTTCCCAGAATGTGATTCTTTTTGTCTTTATGAGGGTTTGGTGAACACAATAATGCCTCTTATTTATTCTTTATTTGCTTTATTTTACCTTTCCATCTGCTGCTGGCAGAGTCTCAGTGTCTGAGCTTCTCTCAACATGCAACTCATGTATGTTCGATGCCACATCCCACACACTCACACTCACTGTGCTGGAGAAAAGTGTTTGCACACACGACTAAACTGTCCAGACCTTTTGACTTCAAACAGACAAACATCTCGAGGGAACCTGTATGCAGTTTACGTTAAAACAATCTGGTTCGTGTGTTGTCTTGATGTATGACGTGTTTGTATGTGTTAGAGGTACGGGGTGGCTTTGGTGCAGACTGTGACCGTGTGTGTGTGTGTGTGTGTGTGTGTTGTGAGTGTGACTGTGTGTCTGTGTGTGTGTGTGTAGACATTAGATGGAAATGTACGGATATATTAGACTATGTGCAATTTTGATTTTACCATTTTTTACCAACTTTTTCTTCAAAACATGATTTTCAGTTTTAGCTTCATTCATTCATTCATTCATTCATTCATTCATTCATTCATTCATTCATTCATATTCTACCGCTTATCCGAACTACCTCGGGTCACAGGGAGCCTGTGCCTATCTCAGGCATCAAGGCAGGATACACCCTGGACGGAGTGCCAACCCATCGCAGGGCACACACACACACACACTCTCATTCACTCACACACTACGGACAATTTCCCAGAGATGCCAATCAACCTACCATGCACGTCTTTGGACCAGGGGAGGAAACCGGAGTACCCGGAGGAAACCCCCGAGGCACGAGGAGAACAGGCAAACTCCGCACACACAAGGCGGAGGCGGGAATCGAACCCCAACCCTGGCGGTGTGAGGCGAACGTGCTAACCACTAAGCCACCGTGCCCCCCCCCATTGGTAATATGATTTCTTTTTTAATTAATTATTATTATTATTATTATTATTTTTAATTATTAATTTATATCATTTTCTATTATTATTTTGAATAATTTTTAGATTACTTTCTGATTATTATTTGATTTTTTTGTTTGTATTTGATTTTATTATTTTATATCAATATTGTACGTTACTTACTTTGTTGCCAACATTTAGCGGTATACATTTTGTATCGAATTTTAGATAAAAAATATTTTTTATGATTAGTTTTATTAAATATATAGATTTTTTTACTTATTTAGAATCCATCACAATTATAATCTAATTTAATCCGTTATAATAGAATATTTTCTGATTTATTTTAGTTAATATTCCAAAATTTAGCCAAAATATAATTTTAAATACTTTTTTGTGTTATATAATTTTCCTGAGTAAAATCCTGAGTAACAAAAAATATTTTATTTAATAATAAATAGACAAATATTTTAATTGAAATTCTTTCTTTCTTTCTTTCTTTCTTTCTTTCTTTCTTTCTTTCTTTCTTTCTTTCTTTCTTTCTTTCTGACATATATTTAGCTCAGTTTTTCCTATACTACACGTACAATATACTCTACACACTAACAAAAAAGTAAATAAAATTTTTAATTTATCTTTGCCTTTGAGTGTAAATGAAGAGAATTTGTGACCGTTATAAAGTTTTATGCATCTGATTTTCTTTCAGAGTTTAAAGAATATAATTTTAAGCATCGATCTAACGACAATATTCATAGCTCTAATAATATTTACATACTACTATGTACAGTATGTAAAAAAAAGACAAGGCCGAAACTTGTGAACTCAAATGCTCTGTAAAAACATGAAAACTTTTCGACGGTATAAACGGATTCTTTGGCATATCTGTAAGTCTCTTTAGATAAAACGTTTTAGCTAAACGAGTGGAAAGGTGGCCTTTGTTCCTCCCTCACGCATAATTTCCTGTTTTGTGTCTGGCTTTTTTTCCTGGAATTAATCTGACTAACTGAAAGTGAAGCGTTCAGTGAAGAACTTGGATCTGATTTGCTCAGGGAAATTTCTTGTGCTTCCCATCCTTTTTTCTGGTGACAAACCCAGTCGGAGCGCAATGTCGTGCCACGTAGTAAGAAGTGTATCTTTTTTTTTTTTGTTCCCTCTCTCTCTTTCTCTCTTTTTTTCTCCTCTGGTAAAGGTGTAAATTATTCCAGCAGCCATTCTGTCTGAAACTGGGCAGAGAAACTGGCAGAGAAAAGCCAAGGTGTGTGTGTGTCTCTCTCTGTGTGTGTGTGTGTCTCTGTGTGTGTGTGTGTGTGTGTGTGTGTGTGTGTGTGTGTGTGTGTGTGTGTGTGTGTGTGTGTGTGTGTGTGTGTGTGTGTGTGTGTGTGATCAAGCTGGCCCTTTAACCTGTATGACTAACACAGTGTTCTTCCCTTCAGCACAATCCAGGCCTTAAAGTGATATAGCCCAAAATCTTCTTAATCGCATTTATATTATTTCACACACAGCTCCACTGCAGCAGAGTTTTCTAGCGCACTCTAAAAGGATTCGACCTTCTCTGAAGCAGAGTCCATCAAAAACGAATACCATAAATAGGTCTAAAGGGACACGTTCATCGAAAATAGAAAAAAAAGTTTACACAATGTTCCCTTTTGCCTAGAATTTAGTCACTCGGACAAGACGTTAGCTACGTGTCTGAGCTACGAAGCTAACAAAACTACATAATGAGTAATGTTAGTAGCATCCATAGCAGCGTGCTTCACCGGAGCGAACCAAGCACTCGAAAAAGAGTCGTTGTGAAAAAATGACCATATTTCAGCTGCTAGTTTTATAAACAATGCTTTTGCAGGTATGTAAATTATTTAGCTGAAGGAATTGGGAGACTTTCTACAGTACAGGGTGTGAGATGTTTTGGGCTTGAACAGATCTTTCATTTGGTTTAACCCTCTCTGGGGTCGTGTGTGAACTGTTATTTAAACATGTTTTTTAAAAAAAACCCAAAAGGATAAATAAAGATGTTTACAGACAGACGGGTAAGTTTTGTCTCCTGGATTCAAATTTAAAGCAAATGTCTCCTCTGTTTGTGTCTCGTCACAATCTCAGACAAAACAGTAAAGCGAAGTTTTTGGAAAACAAAACAAAACAAAACAAAACATCACCTCATCAGCCGGTCTGATTTATAGCCATTAACTCCTTATTAAAGCCTGAGTATTAAATTGGAACATTACATCATCATTACATCATTATTCAGCCATGTTAACTTTTATCTTGTTTTTATCTCATTTTAAAAAAATATTAAAGTCTAATTATTATAGTCTTTTACTTTGTGTGGCGTCATCAGGCGTCATCGGGCATCGAGGCAGGATACACCCTGGACGGAGTGCCAACCCATCGCAGGGCACACACACTCTCATTCACTCACACACACACACACTACGGACAATTTTTTCCAGAGATGCCAATCAACCTACCATGCATGTCTTTGGACCGGGGGAGGAAACCGGAGTACCCGGAGGAAACCCCTGAGGCACGGGGAGAACATGCAAACTCCACACACACAAGGCGGAGGTGGGAATCGAACCCCCAACCCTGGAGGTGTGAGGCGAACATGCTAACCACTAATCACTAAGCCACCGTGCCCCTTTACTCTGTGTGTGTCATACTCATAATTCCATCTTCAAGCTTTTAGAAGAAAAAAATGTCCAGCCTCGTTTAAATATTCAGCTCCAGTTGGATTCCACTTCATGAAGATTTCAGACATTTAAAGAGAAAAAATTCCAACTCCGTATGGTGTTTAAGGACAACGACCTCCTCATCAATACACGATTCTCAGACTGTATCTGACTGTAGGAAGGACATTATTCATAATAACGCTCAAGAACCTTCAGTTTCTCAGAGTCTACAATCAATAAACGAAAGGCCATTTTAAGAAACAACTCTTCTTCCCTTTTTCCAATCCAAGCTAGAGGACATGCAGATGTTCACGTCTCAATTTAGGGTAATTCCCATGAGCGCTACATGTCTAAATAAAACCTCAAGGATAATTTAAAAATCATACATTAACATCATTCATTCCCTCAATTCATTTCATCCTGTTTCCTGCATGTAGGCAGCGTCACATGAACCCTGATTCATAAGACTGACAAATATTTTATAAATGTGTCATGATTTGTCACGCCCATTAGGACAGCTTGTGAGTTTGCTAACATTTGTAAATGTTTATACGGTCAGCTGACATTCATAAGTCCTAATGCGTTGTTGTATCATGTCACACTAATGGCATACTAATGTCATGTTGAAAATGGCAGTAATTACAAGCTGACTGCTCATCTCCTGAGACATGACAATGAGTTGTTTCCATAGAAACAATCTCTCACCATTTTTTTTTTTTTTTTTGCTAAAAACTATTTATTATCAGCATGGTCAATAACCAGAAATTCCCAAAGCAGAAGTTCATCATTAATGTAATAAAGAGCTGTCCTAATGGGCTTTCCATTATATTGGCAGACTAGAAAACAACCGTTAATGGAAACATGACCCTGTATATGACATATTTATGACATGGTTATGTCAAACTTATGAAATACGGTTTCTGAAAATTTTAAAAGTAACGTTCAGTTTATGCTACTGCAAATTGTACTTTAGTTCTGTTTGGGTTCTTAAACGTTTTGTTATAAACAGATTCATAGCAAATTGACTTAAAGGCATAAGTTACAACCAGAAATGTTGTAGATTTAAATGGAGACACCAACAGATACGATGCAGAAGAAAAGGGGCGGGGCTACCAGGCGTTGATATAATATTTTCAAGATGGCCGACAACACCGTTGCGGACGAGACGTTTTAAAAATGGCTTTTTAAATCAGCCCACACACATTCGTGTGATTTATTTTTTTAATATTTTTTCTGCGGTTTGGGAACTGGACGTCCTTCACCATCGTCTGGGGACTATTATAACATGCATACACTAGACGCTAGAGTACATAGTGCATAGTGTAAGTCTATAGTGTGTAGTAGGTTATTTGGGTTAATTGTTTTATTTTTGTTCTTTTTTGTCTCAACCCCTCTCCTGTCATTGGTTTGTTGTTTGTCCACCTGTTCACTTGCTGTTCGATTACAAATCACGCATTAAGCATCGCGACTCTAAATCCGAGCCTCATTTTCCAAGTCGTGATTCTTTTGTTTCTTTCCGTATTTTGAACCTTTTCTTATTTTAAGCAGATAGCCTTCAGACGCATTCGATTCTGCACATACTGTAGTTGGCACCGTAACAGGTATTCATTTCGATGTCAGGTGTAATATGAACGATTGACCTAGGGCAAAATAAATAAATAAATAAAAACAGTTCCCATCATCTCAAACAATGGGTTATGCAATATCGAAATATCAATAGATTAGGTCTGAATAATTCATTAGTGCTAAAAGGCTACCTTCTAGAAAGTGCATGATTCATGATGCACTTTCATTGTGATATCCCATAAGGCGAAATTTTTAATTTGAAAGTAAAAGTAAGGAGTTTTTATATAAGAAAATATCTAGGGAGTGAGACAGAATGAGAGAGAGAGCAATAGATAGAGCAATAGAGAGAGATAGAGAAGTCTTTAATGCTGCTTTTCTAGACACGGAGAGTGCTTTCTAATGGTTGAAACGATCAATACTCCAACCCAATCACAGTTTGCTATTAGAGAGGAGAAAACCCCAACTTTTACTTTACACATCTCCGAGGACTGAGCAATAAGAATCACCACACAGTGAAAGACAACGACATCAGTAGTTCCGGCAGGATAACCCTTTAACACCCTGTAGCACTGCTCTGCCCCTTTTCCACCGGAAAGAACCGGGTGCTGGTTCAGAGCTAGCGCTCGTGTTGGTTCAAAGTCGGTATCACTGGCGAACCTCCTAAGAACTGGTTTGCCTTTCCACCGGCTAGAGAGCATCACAGCGCCGAGTGTGACATCACTGTATACGCGTCACGTGTCCCAGCAACTTTAGCGCAGCAGCGGCAAACACAAACACGACATCAAAAATGGCGGCTGTTGCTTTCTGTTAATGCTCATGGCTTTGATCGTGTAGATAGAACGTGTACGTGCGGCTCCGTGTAATCTGTATAAACGGAGGTTGTAATCGATAAAGTACATAACGTTATTTTATCATTAACACAGAAGAAAATTTAGCCTTAGCATGTAGCTACCTACTATCATGTGTGCTGATAATGTATCATATCGCGGTAAAGTAAAAGTGTATTAAACATTAGTATACTTAAGGTACATTATCAAATGCGCTAACAGTAGCTCCGCCCCCAGCTCCTGATGCAAGCGGTTCTTAAGTCTAGACCAGCAACGTTTTGGTGCTACTTAAGAACCACTTTTCCTGGTTCGGAGCCGGTGCTTTGGTGGTCGAAACAGAAAGAACTGGTTCTAAATTAGGCTCTGGCTCCGAACCAGCACTCAAACTGCCTCGGTGGAAAAGGGGCATTAGTTTCTGTAAATGGTTCAGCAACCAGGAACCAATCAGATCAGTGGAAACGGCATCATCTTCATGAACATCAACGAACTCTGTCTAAACCTTATACACAAGCAAAAAGACTTCAAACTGTGAGTAAATCCGGTAGCCGAGTGGATACGGTTTTAGACTACCACTTGGAAGGTTGTGAGTTCGAATCCTAGGTCCACCAAGCTGCCACTGCTGGGCCCTTGAGCAAGTCCCTCAACCCTCAGGTTTATAAAAGGGAATAAAATGCAAGTCGTTCTGCATAAGGACGTCTGTTAAATGCCGTGAATGTAGATACGATGTCATGGGTCTGGACTGTGTCTGGACTTTTATACTGTTGGTTGTCTGAAGACCATCTATGGTGAGTTGATCCTTAATTTCTCAATGCATTTTTTTTCCATTTCTCTTTGTATTTCTTCATGCGAATGCATTGCAAATGTCATAACATACATATACTGTAGAGTTGCATACGATTACAGATCATACGATACGATTTAAAGGCAGAAAACGGCATCTCTTCATTACTTTACCTTTACCTTGTGATGCTAAATTTAAATCAATCTAATGCATAGATGTGTTTAACTTTTTTTTTTCCCCTGAAGTGAAATATTTTCCTAATTAACAAAAAGAAGAGATGAGGAGCGAAAGAGAGCCTGGTTAAAAGGGACGACTGGTAAAGGGACGACTGTTTATATCTGTAACCTTTTCTACTTAGGCCAAAAAATTGGAATTCGCGCCTTCAGTATCGAACGACTTTGTCATGTCTCACTCTTCAATGATGGCTAATATGAGGCTCATATGAAAGAATACACACAGAGCTTAAGTAGGGGATAAGTTTGTACGATTCTCTCTGATCTACGAGGGGTAATTTCTCCATTTAGGCAAAACAAAAAAACAAAAACACACAAATTTCCACACAAACGATTCTGTCTTCAAAGTAGATGTTGATCTTAAACCCATTTCTGATCACCGAGACTGAGTGTTTGTTCATGACGGCTGTAATTTGAAAGTGTTCTCTCTAACCAATAAAATACTGTGTAAGGTTACCTACAGTGGTTAAAAATAAACAACAACAACAACAACAAAAAAAACACGTCTCACACTGAAAGCCAACAGACTCCTGAATCGTTTTAGATCAGACTCGCTAAAATGCTAAAATGATTCATATAATTACACTGAACATGTCCGAAAAGTCAAACACCGATGTTCTATAAACACGATGTGTCATTCTTTAATAAATGAATACTGTAATTGTCGGTTTGTAAAATGATCGTTGTTAATTGATTCTTCAATCGATTCATAAAATGATTCTTTGACTCGGAATATTCTCCGATAAAGAGCCACTACTCGTCCGGAGGAAAAATCTTTTGAAAATGTTTTTAAAAAATCCTGAGTCATTTTCGATTTATGGTGCTAAAATAATTTATTCGTTTTTACCAATCGAAAAGGGTTAAGAACAGATTTGTTCATACTAACGATACGAGTCACTTTCGGCTCTGAGGTAGACAGATACCGACGTAATGAAGCTCGTCATGTGATCGTGGCCTGAGCGTTGAATGGAGCAGGTTGTATACATTTCTCTAAATAAGTCCCTAAAAGAGGTGTTAAGAAGAACAGAGGTCGGCTGTAGAGTCACTACTCACTTTGAGGGAGTCGAAGCAGGCGATGACTCTCCCATTCTCCACCTGGCAGCTTTTGGCCGGATGGGCGAACTTACATTCAGAGTCGGGTCGGGAACACGTGCCTCGCTGGAACTCGCGACACACCTCCAGCGTCAGCCATTTCGTGTCCCGGATGGGCGTCACATTAACCGCCATTTTGGCTTGAAAGCAAAAAATTTGAAAAAAAAAAAAAAAAAAAATCCAGACGATATGTCGGAGGTGAAGAAGAGGGAGCTTCTTTTTGTCCGGTTTCGTTTGTGCACTTGAAACGAAAGGGAAACGAGATTTGAGACGTGGTTTGGCTTTTTCGTTTGTAGGCACTCAGAAATGAAATCTCAGAGGCCCATTGTTGTGACCTTTTAGTTTATTGAAGCCTCTGTGTGTGGAGGCCTCCGTCTCTCTCTGTCTCCTCGTTGTCTCTGTGTCACTCGGTCTCTCCTCAGCTGCGCTGCCAAGCCAGACGGATGGTGAAACTCATTATTGATTACGTGTGGTTGCGAGGGCAGAAGGGGAGAGTTGGTGGTGGTGTGGAATGAGGCAGTAGTAGTCACCTCTCGCCCACACTCGTGTACTCACTCACTCACTCATTCACACACACACACACACACACACACACACACACACACACACACACACACACACGCGCGCGCGCGTATCCCCCACACACACTAACACACACACACGCCTGGATACGTCCTTATGACACAGACTCGAGAAGCAACATGGGGGCACACGCAGGGGGGCAGAGGTTGTTGCTGTGACGACCAGGTGCGTAGCAGAGGCTGTTCTCGTCCAGGACTGCGGACGTCACTTGGCGCTGAAGCAGGTGGCAGAAGCGGGAAAAGGGGGGTGGGGGAGGGGCGAGTTGCTCTTTCAAGCGGTCCAAGCAGCAGCGGATGTCAAAGGCACGTCTGTCAGTAGCAACCTGCGGGGGAGAGGCGAGAGTTAACGCTTAGCTCTAACACACACACACACACACACACACACACACACACACACACACACACACACACACACACTTAGGCC
Organism: Tachysurus fulvidraco; assembly: GCF_022655615.1. Classification (NCBI taxonomy): domain Eukaryota; kingdom Metazoa; phylum Chordata; class Actinopteri; order Siluriformes; family Bagridae; genus Tachysurus; species Tachysurus fulvidraco. The sequence continues at coordinate 15,646,759 of NC_062539.1, forward strand.
TCAATCAACAGCCCCGGATCTGAAGTGGAGAAATCAAACGGAGCAGCGTGTCTCTTACAGCGAGTGGTGAATTTGGCTAAGAAGCAGAAGGAGAATGCCAGAGCGAGAACAGGCGCCGGTCAGAGTGCCTGTGTTTCTCTCACAGGCGTCTACTCGCTGATGAAGGGCTTCGAATTGTGAACATTTTCAAAAATATCCATGCTACGATGAATCACTTCAATGCTTTATATGCAAATATGTGAGCAAACACAAATAAAATTGTAATAACAATGTAATAACCTATCCGATAGCATGCGGTAGAATAAAAAATAAATAAACGTACGTTTCCAGACCGTTTCAAAGTAGCTTGCTGTTGGAAAATAAATCCTACCTTCAAGACTATTTCGTTTCTATTTTATCTCTTACAAATGATAAAAATGCAGTTCAAAGCGTATCACGTTCTTCCTGACGCTGCTAAATATCGACTAGAGAATGAAAGTAGGAGAAAATAAAATACAATTTTAAAACATGTCTGAAACATAACACCGAAGCTACAAGCTGAAAGCTCAGGGCTGTGACTGTGTTCAGGACCAGGTGCGAAGGAACGTAACCCTCACACACCTTAAGAGATGAAGAGATGAAAGATGGAGGTGAAGAGAGAAAAATAGATGTAGTGAAAGAGGTCACATTTAGAGTTCATAGCGAGAGAGAGAGAGAGAGAGAGAGAGAGAGAGAGAGAGAGAGAGAGTGAGAGAGGGGTGGGTGGGTGGGTAGGGTGGGTGGGATGAAGTGATGCAGAGTGAAGAAAAAGGAGAGGATGTAGGGATTGCCAAAAAGAATGAACAGATAGAACAGGGAGAATGAACAGGGAGGGTAGAGATGGGTAGAGTGGTCATAGAAAAAAAGAAAGAAAGAAAGAAAGAAAGAAAGAAAGAAAGGATCATTTTAGACTTTGAATATTGTATAATATCTACATAAACTGTGCATGTGCTAGGAAATCTTAATCTTGGGACATTTTAGAAAATCTATCTATCTATCTATCTATCTATCTATCTATCTATCTATCTATCTATCTATCTATCTATCTATCTATCTATCTATCTATCTATCTATGATACAGAGTGAAGGAAAAAGAGAGGACTGAGGGATTGTCAGAAAGAGCGAACAGGGAGGGTACAGATAGATAGAGAGAATTTCAGGATCATATTGAGGAAGAAAGAAAGAAAGAAAGAAAGAAAGAAAGAAAGAAAGAAAGAAAGAAAGAAAGATGGGAAGAAAGAAAGAAAGAAAGAAAGAAAGAAAGAAAGAAAGGTTAACTTCAAACTTTAAATATTGTACAATATCTACGTAAGCAGCGCATGTGCTAGGGAATCTTTAAACGTCTATCTATCTATCTATCTATCTATCTATCTATCTATCTATCTATCTATCTATCTATCTATCTATCTATCTATCTATCTATCTATCTACTGTATCTATCTATCTGTAATGAAAAAAGAAGCAAAATAAAATACTGGGCTGTATGCATAGATGAGAGATTCGGATCGGACAGAAATGTTGACGATACTCGGTAATTAGCGTAAATTTCACCACCTCGCCATGTAAATAGAGCTTAATACGGCTTTGGAAGGAAAGACAAAGAGATGAACGGATCCTAACGAAGACAAGCTGGAAAAAGAGAGAGAGAGAGAGAGAGAGAGAGAGAGAGAGAGAGAGAGAGAGAGAGAGAGATTTACAGTGTGTTCCAGTCAAAGGACAGTTGGGTTTGAGTAACTTTACGGAAATCACCTGCCCTCTGGGGTTAAGCTATCCCATAATTCTCTGTCGCTGGATCGTTTCTACACACAAACTGTTACGTTCACCAAGCAGTATGTTTACAAATCGTTTATATTGTTTGTCTTGTAGCTAACAGGCTAACAGTTGCCTGTGCTCGGATATGCGTTTGGGACGGAGCATGTCGCAGTTGGCTAGTTCTTGCTAATTTGCTAACATACAATTGATAATTTGTTAGCTTATTATTTGTATCTTATCATTTTTTACCTACAGATCTAAAGAAG
>NC_062539.1:15656294-15663794 GCF_022655615.1 Tachysurus fulvidraco
CCTTCAATCCCACATACAGTATACACACACACCCACACACACACACACACACACACACACACACACACACACACACACACACACACACACACACACACACACACACACAGAAAGAAAAAGCCAAATAAATGCATTTATGTAGCTCCCAGACCTCCGCCTGACATTTTACACCACGTTTAACACGTCGGCAACCAAACCAGAGAGATTGTGAGAAAGATGTTAAACGCAAAAAAGAAAGAATGTCAAAAAAGGGAGGGAGAGAAAATAGACAAGAGAGAGGGGGAGAGAGAGAGAGAGAGAGAGTAAGAGAAAGTGAGGGAGGGAGGAGACAGCACTGCCTCCATCTTTTCACCTCAAATGACTCTTAGGCAAGCCAAAGCCAAGCTGCTGTTCCAGCCACAACGACTGACCTTTGGAATGCAAACAAACCCAAATGCAGCTAATCAAAAAAGAAACAATCTGGTCCAAGTAATTATCACAAGAAAACCTCAACTACCGAACGGTTGCGCTTTACCTCAATTCGACCCTCCTCTCGTCGATGATCTACGGCTTTATGTTTTATTACCGTTTTTTTTTTTTTTTTTTGGAACGTTAAGAAACTTGGGAGGACTCATTTCATGCTGAACAGAACAAGCTGGAGAACTCGAGCTTGTTCTTTAATCGTTCCTTCAGGATATAAACAAAGGCATATTTCCCCGTAGATGCTTTAATCATAGATTATCTGAATGAATTGTAAATTCTACCGGATCAAAAAGAAAGTCTTTGCTGAAGCCTCTTGGAGAACTGAGCTGAGATTTCTAAAGGTTTTTAATGGAACAGTATCTCATGACACATTTCATTTGACCTTTGACCGACTCTATGAAACCGCATCACCTTTTCATACAGTATGAATGACTAGAGAAAGCTACTAATGATCTACATCTCTTTTGTATACAAGAGCTAACAAACATCTTTGATTGGCAGAAAAGCCCCAAGCTAGCGACGTGGAACTCAGGAAAGCGTTCAAACTTGCACCATTTGTAGAAACAAGTTCGAATCATTTCACCATCGCATGTAATTCAGGGTTCTTCAGATACCGTCTGGGTATTTTTATCACAGTGCACAGAATGCTTTATTCTGATTGGTCGTTGTTGCTCTGACAGCAAGTCAGCTCCAGTTGCAAGGCTTGGAATTATTATATGTACTTGCTATATTAATATGTTCTCTTTCTATAGTAAGTGTAGGAAAAGTTTGCTTCAGGGTCTTCAAGTTAAAGCTATAACAATTGACATTGCGTCAAATCTTTGTGCCGTACATAAGCATAGAAAGAGAAAAAAATTGGAAAGTTTAAAATTAAAATACTACAGTATGTATCTCTAACATCGATCCCTAATGGCAAGTCTGAGGTGACGGTTTTGAGGAAAAACTCCCTGAGACGATATGAGAGAGAAACCTTGAGAGGAACCTTACTCAGAAGTGAACCTCATCATCATTTTGGTGAGGAAATAATGTAAATATAAATAATGTTTTATTCACATCAGTTTATATTATATCGAATGTAATTGTGCAACCGAGAGGTCCTGAGGAACTAACAGGTCAGCGCAATTTCTGAGTTCCTTCTTGCTGAAGTCCACAAACGTTCACTTATGAAGACCCTTTATGTTTTTCTGATTAACTTATAAGAGGATACAGCTATAACCTATAAATGACAATAGAAACTAATTTACACCGTATCGTTGTGTCTGTGTTGATTATTAAATGTCTTTGCCATGTCTCACTCCTCATTATATATTAGCACGAGTAATATATATTCATAGAAAAGTGCGTAGATGTTGATTTCAAACCCATTTCTGATCACTGAGATGCCACAAGTGTTTGTTCATTAGCATCTGATATTTAAAGTCGTTATTTTAACCAATGATATACTGTGTACGGTTATCAACAGAGGAAAAAAACGCACGTCTCACACCGAAAGCCAACGAGACTCGTTTTAGATCAGGCTTGCTAATGGCTAAAATAGTTCACTGAAAATATCCGATAAGTCGACACGTGTTCTGGTAAAAAAAAGGGTCAAACAGATATAAACACAATGAATACTGTAATTGTCGTATTGATAAAATGATCAGTGTTAATCGATTCTTCGATCGATTCTTCAAATGATTCTTTAACTATATTAATATTCTCTGATAATGAACCACTAACCCTGTTCCATAATTATTTGTATAAATGTGAATTAGAATTCTTACTAACTTACTAACATCATGAGACCAACATTGTGTGATCTATTTTTGGATCAGTGATGGGCATTAAATGATGCCAGCTGCCTTGCCAGGCAGGATCGAATGTCCTGCAGTGATGAGTCAGTGAGTGCATACAAGTCAGAGGTCAGAGATTGCAGCAGGAGAAAGCACACGCTCATGCGGCCTCGGATTACAAAGCGCTGCTTACTGCTGCAACCCAAAAAAAAAAAAAAAGACGAGAGATTGAGTAACAAAGGGAAGACAGAATGAGCCTGAGAACAACAGACAAGCTCGAGAAGTAGAAGAAGGACTCAGGTTGGAACAAATAAAAAGCATACAGAAGACAAGAAGACGAGAAGATGGGAATGGAGTGAGGATGAAGAAAATTCAATTTTCCTTCCCCGTCCTTTTTCAACTTCCATCTCGACTCAATTTGTGAATCATTCTGTATTTTATATGAATCATGTGCGGTGCTAGACATCGCAGGTGTGTTATAAGTACTATAACAAATTGTAATACTGCCTTATTTGCACATTGTAGGGACGTTTTTAAATTTGAAGAACTTACTTTAGTAAATCGAAGCTCCTGAATCATTCCCTGAGTCACTTTGTGTTCAGAAAGTCCTAGAATCTATTTGTAATTCACAAATCATACTGCGATCGTCTGCCAACTGAAGGTACACGGTGTCCTAATAATTTGACCATGTGAGCAGACTCCATATGAAGTGACTAACATCACTCAAAAGTTTTACAATCACACCTTAAAAAAGTAGCTTTCGTTCCGTAGCATGGCTCAGTAACTCGTTCCGGTATGAAACTTGTTGACATCGAATAACAGGTTAAAAAAAAGAAAAAAGGAACTTTAATGAGTTATGATTAGTCTAAGAAATTCTGTCAGGTTATATCTCATTTTAGCATTTCGCTACTATTAGGAAGATATAAGAAAAAAGAGAGTTAAAATAAAGAAAAAAAAATAGAAAGGAAAAAAAAGAATATGACTATTTATTAGCAAGATTGAAAAAGATAGAAAAAAAAGAAAAGAAAAAAGAAAGAAAAAAAAAGAAAAAGAATATGACTTCCAGTCCTCTCAGAAAGCCTGTCAGGTTAGCTCATCTTAGCCAGATAGCTATTGTTAGCAAACACTTAAAAAGATTTATGAAAATGACTTCTTTTTTCTTTTTACAAATCCTGTCAGATTAGCTTATTTTATTATATAAATAATACCTGTAACACATATACTATAAATTCCTGTCAGATTTCTATCTTATCAAGCTTGTTAGCATTAGCAATGGAGATTATGTCAAGTTAGCACGATAGCTCTCTATACAGTAGCAGCATGAAATATGAGATCTTTAATGATTATAGCTTTAAATTTTCTCAGAAATCACATCAAGTTAGCTCATGTTAGCTATCTTTTCTTAGTCTCAGCATGAAATATGATATAATTAACAAATTATAGCCTTACATTCTCACAGAAATTGTATCAAAGTTAGCACATGTTGGCTATCTATCTAGTAGTTGCATGAAATATAATGTCATTAAAGATTAGAGCTTTAAATCCTTTCAGAATTTGTGTCAAGTTAGCACATTATAGCTATCTATATAGAAGCAGAATGCAATATAAGATAATTAATGATTATGGCTTTGAATTCTCTCAGAAATAACACCAAGTTCACTTCTTTTAAGTAGCTATCTATTGCTAGCAGTGATTGTAACCATTCATGAACGTGCTGCCAGTGATCCAGCTAGCTAGTTTTAAAATAAAATACGATATAGCTAATAATAAAACAACCTCTTATGTATCGTTTCAGTTTAGATAACTAACATTATTGTAAATTGTAAATTGTAAAAAAAAAATTCCTCAGAAATCCTTTAAGTTAGCTCATTTTGGCTAGCTAGCCTGGATTAGCGGCAAGAAATATAATAAACGTTAATGTGTTTCACTGACAGTTTTAGCACTCATACCTTTTTCTTAGAATTTCAATCAGACGGAATTGGATGAAATCCAGCAGCAGCACCAGTTTTCACTGCAGAGTTCTCCAGAGATCAGGTTTAGCAAAATAACCCAAGATAGTTCTGCATATTACTATAGATTTTCCCAAGTAGAAAGAACACAGAGAAAATGGCTTCATTCCTTCTGGATGGGATGAGATTTCACTCGGCAGGTGCCTGAAAAACCCTCTGCAAGGTCGTTACCATCAAGAAAGCCTCACGGAGAGAGCCCAGATGGCACAAGCGGTGCATCAGGTGTGCAAAATGAATATGAATATAATCATAAAGTCTATGATTAGCAAGGCAGCACATAGCCATGTGCATAGGTGCAATTAACAGCTCAGTGTTTGGGACTGAATATACAAAAGGTGTATATAAGGTGAAGCAAATTTATACAGTAGGACATCTCCGTTTCACCGCCGAGGTATTCTAACGGAAAGGTGAGAACCATTGTCCGTGAAAGCGCTCTTCTGTCTTGTGTCTTTTTTCGCTGCATTCATCAGTATCCTGCGGATGTAGCGAGTGGGAAATATGCTGAGACAGCCGAGCTGGTGATGATGATAACGATGACGATCGGATCTAACGTCTTTTTTGTTCTATTTATCGCAAGAAGGTTTCATATGTCAGGACACCGGGTCTTACAAAGGATCGTAAAATGGAGAACACTGATTATTTTGAGTGCTTTGTAATCCATAAGTAACATCATGAGATAATGCAGCTGTATGATCTATACTAAAAAAAAAAAAAATAGAATCTGGTCTTGTCTTACACATAAGGACAAAAGCACAAAGCAATATTTGAAGGGCAAACAGGAAGCATGACGCAGCAAAAGCTAGTGGACCTACAACGCTAAGGTCAGTGGATGTTATTGTATCAATGACATATGAAAGGTTATAATCAATGCTGTAAATGCACTGATGCAAGATATATGAGCGGTATTTTTAATGCAAGGTGTCCTTTACTGGTAACCCTTTTCACAGGGTTACACAAGACCTTCATAATCCATTCATGACAACAGAGAGAACCTAAACGGTTTATTACAACCTGCACAAGCTCACTATAATGCCGGGTTTGTCAAATACAGTACGATGTCAAGTTGATATATCTGTTATCTATGACACTTTATGACACTGATATTCATAATAAAGTTATAATACATAAAAAAAATAAAGCTGTTTCTATTCCGTCGCATGAAGTTGTCATAACTTTGCATAAAATGATTATAGTCAAATTAAACCCACTTCTCAAAAAGCTGTTTGAAACTGTTTGTAATGACAATGTTATGGACCATTAAAAAGGTCATTTGTCATAACGGTTCTTATAACGCAACCCAAACCTACGGTACATCACGTTATTTCTTGCTAAAATCTTTTTATGAGAGCTGACATTCATTATAATAAACCTTCACACATGTTTATACACGTTGAGTTTTGAGTCATGAGACTTATGTAGCCTTATGAACACCAGCCTTAAAATGTTAAGCTTTAATCTTTTTCGCTCAGGTTCCTCTCTATGGAAGACATCTTTATATATATATATATATATATATATATATATATATATATATATATATATATATATATATATATAATATATATATATATATATAGATAGATAGATAGATAGATAGATAGATAGATAGATAGATAGATAGATAGATACACCTTGCATTAAAAATACCAAATACCACTCATATATCTTGCATCAGTGCATTTACAGCATTGATTATAACCTTTCATATGTTCATATGTCATTGATATATATATATATATATATATATATATATATATATATATATATATATATATATATATATATATCAATGTCACTCGGATGTATTAAGCGGGAAGAAAAACGTTGTTTGCTTTTAACCATTTGTACATTGGACGTAAATTATTCAAGATCATTCAAGCAAAACTGTGCTAATGGCATTTAGAAACCAGGATGTATAGCAAATGTATAACCTTAACAAAACAACAACAAAAGCTAAGCCACCGGAAAAAAAGGTTTGTAGGTAAACCAGTCACGATTATAAGAGTTAGGTCAAGTCAGGTCACACCAGAAGAAACCAGAGAGTCCAAAGGAAACTCTTAGGAACATGTGGAGAGCATGAAGCTCCACACAGACGATAACTTCACTTAGATTCTATCAGGATCGAACCACCATCGAAGGCCCTATTAGCTTAAATCAGGAAGTAAAGAAATCTTCTTGTTGAAATGTCATACTTTCATATTTGAGAGTCAGAATGTCAAAGTGTGTTCATGATGTACAAAAAAAAAATCATCATCATCCTCCCTGGTTCATGCTTAAAATAGTCCTGGAAAACATTCTGTATTTATGTTCCATTTATTTGCAGTATTCCTACACGCTCTAATAGGTCCGGGGCGTTCGGATAGCATGTGGGTGTTTGTGCTGATTTTCTCTCCTGTAATTGGGATATTTGTGCGTGTTCAGCTCTCGGTGTGTAGGCCGGGTGCACGCGAGTGTGTGCGAAGGCGTGTTTGTGCCGAACGCCCACCGCACGACGGTAGCCGAGCTCCCACGCTGAGATGGCCGTCTGCTCTAATGAAGTGGAAGTGAGATTGCTTATTTAGAAGTGGCAGCAAAACGGCTAATTGAGTGTGGTAGTGTGTGGAAGTGACCTGATCCACCCTCCGACCTCGGCATGGACACGCTACACCACCGTCTACAGATCAGCTCATCCATCTGCTTTCGACGACTAATATCTGCTATAATGAGGATTATAATGAGGTAAAAACTGACCGCGGATTAGCAGGGCGGTGAAACCGATGTTCTTAGAAAGTCTATTAATTTAAAATGGAAATTTTTTTTAACAGGTTAAATTTTCTCATTTGACCCTGAATGAAAAAAAAAAAATGCCACTGCTTTTTGATTTCAAGTTAAATAAACATTTTAAATAAACATATTATATTCTTAAACCTAAATTGGTGTTATTTAACAAACTAAAGATGTTTCGTCGTTGATATGTCGAAGTCTTACGGTCCAAACTAAGGCGGAAAATTTCTGTATATTTTCTGTGTTTTATGATTTCTAAACTAAAACAAGGGACATTCTTCTTCAGGAGAAAGTGATGGAACAACCACTTTAATATTTATTTATTACTATAAATGGATAAAAGAGGATATTGGACTTTTTTTACCGAATAATAAATGTATATAATATTGTATAACTGATAATATAATGAATAAATAGATAGATAGATAGATAGATAGATAGATAGATAGATAGATAGATAGATAGATAGATAGATAGACAGACAGACAGACAGA